>NC_063193.1:16382988-16509825 GCF_017589495.1 Alosa alosa | reverse complement strand
AACGGACGATGTAGAAGAACCAACGGAATACATGGTAAATTCTGTTTACCTGCTTATTAATGTATAGCCTAATTGGAACATTGCAGTGCTATCTAAAAACGAAAGTAGTCCTAGATTATAGGCTGCAAGTTATGTGAACAATATTCTCAGAATTTTAAAAATGAAGAGATTTGGCAGTAGCCTACTGTCAGAAAGACCGTGAACGGTGAACATGTTTAGGCGAGTATCTGCCCGTAATAAGCAATGGTGTAGTTATGGGTGAGGCGTTATGGCACTAGCCTATACCTATTTGGCGCGTGATCCTGTGCTAAAGATCATCCACTGCGATGATATAGATATGAAACATGGTTTCACAGAAATATGCTACCATAAGCTGTCTTTCAGATGAAACATTTGCATAGTGCATAGCAACAGCGTTGACCTAAATCCAGTTCTTTTTTCATTTAGCTAAAACAATCATGGACAAAATAAATCATAAGCCTAATGAAAATTTACACTATAGTAGGCTACTGAATTTTACAAGCATCTTTCCAAATAGCAAATTAAAGTGCACTGACTCTTCTTCTCAGTGATCATGAAAACTGCAGCTCTGAGAATGTCTGGGTATCTTTTCAGATATAAAAGTGTGTGTGTAAAGTGTTTGTTCAATTCAAATGCAATTCAATTATTGGTTGAACGACGATATTCTTATGGAAATTCACTATGGTTTCCTATGGTTTTTATACAGTAGGCTAACCATATATGACCTGCGCAGTACTATGGTAAATCATGGTAATTACAATTACTATGCTCCTAACCATGGTACTATGGAACTCAAACATGGCGAATAAGCCAGAGTGAAAAACACCTCAATCTAGACACAAGCCAATTGCCACTGTGGCAGTGTCATTAAGTGAGAGAAGTGGCGTCTCGATTCATGTCTTGATTCAAGAACACAAAGTGAGTTTAAGCCAAAGGTCTATGCAAACGGTCATGCAAAGCTTGGCCTCTCCCTATAATTTGAAAACCTCACATGATGAAACATACTTCGAAGTAAGGTGTAATGGAAATAAATCCAAGTTCATCGACACCCTTGCATATTTGTGGTACAGTACTGAATGTGGCACAATAGACAGATGAGACCTGCCTTAACATGAAGAGGTTTATAGTGTTTTGAAGTTTGTACTATGATGGCTTGACATTTTTCTTGGAAAGTTTTAACAGTGACAACTGCTCAAACACGCAGGCCCATATCACCGTCATTGTGGACAGCCACAAGATCCTCTTTTCCGGAACTGCCCCAAAGTCAAACACAGAAAAAAGAACCAAAAGGAAAGATAAAACATAGCAATACAAGGATAAAAGGAATGGCCAAATTCAAAACATTGCTCCTCATTCTTTCTCTCTTCACCCTTTGAATGCACTGTATGCTGTGTTATTCTTTGATCTCACAGACATTTGTTACATTCTTATTATGTCAGAAGAAACCCTACTTGAATACATTTAGCCACAGTGTACAAACCTTTTGTACTTGGCAGCACAGGTGCACTATAACATGAGGTGCTGTTGCACACGTGCACCAACATTTGCAAGTGCATATCATTTCACTTGAGCTTTAAGTGATTTGATAATGTTGTCATCCAGAAGGCTTAACCAGTTTCTCTTGTCCTCTTGGTGGTGGTTAGTGAGGTTCCCCCTTCACTGTGAAGCGCTTTGAGTGTTGAGAAAAGCGCTATATAAATGTAACGTGTTGTTGTTGTTGTTGTTGTTGTTTAGTATGGCATCGTCCTGGATGCAGGCTCCTCCCATACGACCATGTATGTCTACAAATGGCCGGCCGACAAGCAGAATGGGACCGGCATCGTGACCCAACATGACGAGTGTCATGTGAAAGGTCAGAGACATCACCTCCGTCCTGTGTTTTTTTTTAAAAAAGTCCCTGTCATGCACATTTTACAAGGTTTAGAAAAGACAAGATATTGTGTGTGCAACATACATTTCTGTCACTTAAAATAGGGAAATTATGAAATATTTGATGTTTTGTAATGCTGTTTTAGGGAACACTCGATTTCGATGGCAGTAGTGGGGGAAGTAACAAGTGATGCTATATGTGTAGCTTCGTTGTTTAAAGTTCATAGAGAGGTAATTCAAAGTTTAGCTTTTGCGTAACACAGCTCCCCAATGCCCCATTTCCTATTTTTTTGCTGATGTACCCTTCATGCCCTCTGTTGCTGTTCCTCATTCACTGAAGCTTTGTCATCCTTTTGAGTTTGTCTCTATGGATGCCTTAGTGACAGACCAGTAATATTTCTGGACCAAATGACCCAATGTACCAACACCCACCGTGAACTCACAGTTTGCTCCTTCTGACGATCCTCAGGAGGCGGAATATCCAGCTATGCTGGGAAACATGGAAAGGCAGGGCAGAGTCTGGTGGCATGCCTCGACCAGGCAAAGGAGGTCATTCCTAAATCCAGACACCACCTGAGTCCTTTGTACCTAGGGGCAACAGCTGGCATGAGACTTCTGAAGTGAGTGACACTGAATGAAAATGAAGAGCTTGATAAGATTGCATGACACACTGATATGGCTGTATAGAAATTGAGAAAATTCAGATTTGCTATAATTATCCAAGTCCAGACAATGTGTGTAATCTTCTGTGTCTGTATCCCCAAGCATGTCCAATACCTTAGAGTCAGATCAGATTCTGAAAGAAGTCAGTGCTAAACTGAAAGTGTATCCATTCAACTTTCGTGGGGCCACTATTTTGAGTGGTCAAGAAGAGGGGGCCTATGGCTGGGTCACAGTGAATTACCTGTTGGAAAATTTCATCAAGGTAGGTCATTAAAATTTAACTGTAAAAGTATAACCGCAGCTCTGAGAATGTCTGGGTATCTTTTCAGAAACAAAAATCTGTCTTTGACGTTTTGGCTCAATTCATATTCAATTCAGTTATTGGTTGTAGCAACGACTTGAGTATACAGTGTGCTCATAAGATTAAATAGAGAAATGAAGCAGAAAACAATGTCAGTAATGGTATTTATTTATGTTACAAGTCAATAGACTATGAAAAGTATGTGTAATGCACACCAAATGTTCTTTTGTGAAGTCCTGGCTGTGTGATGAAATTGAGCAGATGTAAGAAGGTTTCTGCAAGTGGAAAGACTAGCAGCACCCTACAGTGGAGATGGTAGGAGGGGAAGTAAGATGAGACAGAATGACT
Organism: Alosa alosa; assembly: GCF_017589495.1. Lineage (NCBI taxonomy): Eukaryota > Metazoa > Chordata > Actinopteri > Clupeiformes > Clupeidae > Alosa > Alosa alosa. The sequence continues at coordinate 16,506,623 of NC_063193.1, read as the reverse complement.
GGACAGCCCTTATATGTGTATATGTCTCCACAGTATGGCTTTGTTGGTGAGTGGCTTATTCCAAAAAGGAAGACTGTAGGAGCGCTGGACTTTGGAGGAGCTTCGACTCAGATAACATTTCAGACGACAGACACTGTGGAGGACCCTAAAAATGCGATGACATTGAAACTGTATGGACGAAATTATAGTCTGTACACACACAGCTTTCTGTGCTATGGCAGAGACCAGATGTTAAGACAGCTCTTGGCTCATCTGCACCAGGTAATTGACTTTCCCCAGATGTCATTGATGACTCAGCACAGGCAATAGCATGCATGGCAATTGTCACATATTTCATTTCTGGGTTTAAACGCTCATTGGCAATCATATTTTATCGGTGGTTCATCTTAATTAGCCAATTCTTGTCCATTAGTTTTATTAGATTTTTTGTTTCCTTCCTTTTTTCCCAGGCGCAGGGATCGTCTGGTAGTATAACACACCCTTGCTACCCATCAGGATATAATATCTCTATGAAGCTGAACAAAATCTTTGATTCTCCATGTACAAAGAGTAAGATGCCCTCACAGTACAATGCTCAGGACACTATAAAGGTGATTGGATCGGGGCATTATCAACACTGCCTTCAGAACATGTCCGGAATCTTCTCTTTTGACACTTGTACTTTTTCCAAGTGCTCCTTAAATGGTGTTTTCCAGCCCAATGTTACTGGAAACTTTATGGTGAGAATCCTTTTCTGTCCCTATGTGTGTTTATGAATCGGTCAGATGTGAAAGCACATGGTCTTCATTAAAATAGAAAAACATCTCATCATACAATGACTAAGGTCATGACAGGTTGATCAGTGTTAAAATATCAAGTGGTTAGTTGGATTAGGAATAAAGGTACTATCTAAAGGGATGTCAGTCACTATATGTAACTATAAAGACAACCATAACTATAAAGATATGAGCATCCACACTGACCAACGATAAGGAAAGTATCTCTTCATGTTGATGAATGTGATGTCTATAATTCAATGGATTCTGATTAGCTGTCAGCTTTTTATTGTTCTTTTAATCACACTGAAAATGACACCCAACAATATCGTTCCTCATTTTGTTATCGTTATATGCTGTGTGGACGTTGTAATTTATATTACCTAGAGCAATACTTATAACTGTTGTTTTTGATGTTATTGTTACAGTTATCTTTCAATGTGTGGATGTTTATGTAACTTATATCTTATCCGTTTATATAACTTATCTTCAACAGTAGAGTAGCCTATAAGGGGAAAAATGTGGTTATTAGGCTCTATGTGAAGTTCTCTCTTTTCTGGGACCACAGGCCTTTTCTGCCTTTTACTATGTCTACTCTTTCCTGCAACGGACCACTGGCATTACTGCGACATCCCCCAGCCTTTTGAAGGAAGCGGTCCAAGCTATTTGCAATATGAGCATGCGTGAGGTACTGAGCCTCCTCTAATTTCTTCTATTTACCGCTACCCTGCTCTCTTATTAGTGTGCCGTATGCAACTGTCTCTTCAGATCCCTTTCTGATCAGCATAGAAAGGATGAATCTTCATAGATAGATTGCCACACATGCCTGTGTGTGAGATTTACGTAAATGTGATTTTTAATCCAGATATCAAAAGGGTGACAATCAGGAGTCAATCTTGAGTAAAATACTTCTGTATAGCTGGGTAGTCTCTTTGCAAGTGATGATGGAGGGTGGAGGTGTTACTATGGCATATTTTCCATCCGTTACTTAAAACACCATGACACAAAGGAGAGTGGTGTTGGAAAAGGATATCGCCACGGTAGTAATTCAGCTATATGCACAAGGTAATGTAAATAATCACCTGCATGTAGTAAAAAAAAATCTCCTCTCACACAGATGCTGGAGAAAGCTCCTGACCAGCAAAGTCGTCTCCAGGATTACTGCGCTGCTTCAGTGTTCATTCAGGTCCTCATGCTCCAAGCCTATGGTTTTGATGATAAGTCCTTCTCAACGATCTCATTTCAGAAGACGGTAAGTTCCCAGGAACATGCACGGTGACATCCATACCTAAATACATCGGTGGAAATGAGATATCACAGGACATACTGTAACATGGATCACATATAATCAATCGCCTGATGAGACTGATATTAATTACAGAAATTTGTAATTTGACTGTGATTTAATAAATAAATTCATTTTAATTTACAATTACCTTTTATAAAGAGATCCCATGTTCATATTTCATTGCAGGTGGAGGGCACTTCAGTTGGATGGGCACTGGGCTATATGCTCAGTCTGAGCAGCTTGCTCCCCGGGGAGAGTGTGGGACTGAGGAAAGCTTTGCGCTCTGAGGTATGGGCTGCTCTGCTGGTCCTTTTCGTCTTCCTCCTCCTCCTTGTGCTGGGATATCTTTTACTGAAGGCATATCAGAGGAAGGCCAGCAGTCCTGGTGTCATTTGAAAATCGGCACAGGAGTCAATCACCTGAGTTTGAACTACAACCTTACATTTGTAGCCTTAGCTGGTGAACAGGACTGACATGACCTCGCAAGATTCACTGCAGTTAGGCTAACTAGGAAAAACATGAAAGAAATGTGATTTTGCAATTAAAGGTGACGTCCACGACTCTTACACAATACACTATTTGTCAAGTTCAGTGAATTGAAACCTTTCGTAAGAATTGTGAACGGGACCTGTAATCACATTGTGGCTGATTTGTTTATTATGTTTTGAAGTGCTCTTAGGAAAAAGGATGCAAAGGATTTCATATGAGATGATCATTTTTTAAAACATGTTTCATGAAGGTGCTTTTTTTTTTTTTTTACCCATGTTTTTTTTCCCCATGTCACCCGGAGGGCTCCGTACTGTTGTGAACTTGCAAGTAAAAAACAAAGAAACATTTAGAGCTCTTGCATGTAATGGCAGATATTTTATATGGGGTTACAATTATGTGAAATCTTACTGTATGTGATACATTTTTACATCATGCTTTTTTAACTGCCCTTATGTAATGGGGTTATAACCTGTGAAATCTTACTGTATGTGTGATACATTTATTTTCTATGTTTTTTTTAACTGCCCTGAATATTTAACTGTGTAAATATTAGTTGAGGCCTATGTCTTTGTATAGATTTGTTGAGCTTAAAGAAGCCCTATGCAAGTCTGGTTATTCCTTCGCTGTTTCTGGGTTTTCGCCTGATTTGGGCTCGCATTTTTCACGACATAGCTCCCCCTGCAGCTTCGGTAGCAAGTGACTGCTACGCTAAACCCCCACTAGCTAGCGAGCTAGCCATCAAGAAACCAAGCTAAACACATACAGGGCTCACAATAAAACGGTCGAGCAAACATTGTTCAAGAGACTATCAAACCACATTACAAAAACGAAGTTCACCCAAGGGTAGGCTACTTACAATTTCAGCAGCAACAAAGCCAAGTCGGAGTCCGTTTTGCAGTCTTCTTAGAAACTACAATCTGACTACATTTTCGAGGCCTTCCGCCGAGTCACATCCGGATTTCTTCGGTCCGGGACCAGAAAGTTGCATATTCGTTTTTTCCGCGGAGAAGCACTAGGGGGAGACGAAGCACCCACCAAACGACCCAAAAAGTGTTGTAGAACGATCAGAACGACTCTCAACCTGCATAATTAAGGTCATTTTTGCTAAAATTGTTCCATAGGGCTTATTTAATATTGTTTTTGTTTTTGGAATAAAAGGCAAGTAGGCCACCTGAAAAAATAGCATCCTTAGATCATTTAAGTAAATGAACCGAAACAACCACACGTCTCAACCATGCTTTCGAAATGGGCTGACAGATTTCAAAGTCCTTTTAGGCAAGTCCCTCCACTCGGCGGCCATATACCAACGTTTTATGGGCGCGTGCGCAAGGCTTCACGACACCAATCTTGCTCCAGTGGCGAGATCACAACACATGATTGGCACGATGTCTTCACAACACACCACATGATTGGCTCAATGTATTCACATGTCGACGTTTTGCAGAGGAAGGGGTGGGATATGTGTAGACAACGGCCATATTGGCGTGACAAACTAGCCCCATGCATTTCTATGGAGTATTTTTTGAGTGCTGTGTCTCCACATTAGAAAGTCTTTGCAGATTTGCTCTGTGCTGTCCATCCCTTGCTATTAGTGCGGCAGATTAGTGAAACAATCGTTCACTTTGTGATACAAGCATCAAACTTGGCACAAATATTCTTTGGGATCCACTTTATCCAAAAAGCACACCATGCAAAAAATCCAATATGGCCGCCATTTTTCAAGATGGCCACTATTGAAAGCCATTATACTTGGTTTTTGACTTGGATTGGATAATCACATTTTGATGATCTTGATAGCCTATAGGTAAAAGGGACTGGACTATCCAATTCTACGATAAAATGTCAAAGAATGTGTTAAATTGTGAAGATAGACACAATTAATGGGAAAAATAGTATATTTTAGTACTAATTTGAGCATAATTAAATTGTTTTTTGTTAATAAAACATATGTTGGTGAGGTTACTTCAGCAGGGGCAGGGGGGCTAAGTAAGTGCATTTTCTTTTTTCAGTTTAATATATATATATATATATATATATATATACAGTACAGGCCAAAAGTTTGGACACACCTTCTCATTCAATGTGTTTCCTTTATTTTCATGACTATTTACATTGCAGATTCATCAAAACTAATAATGTGGAATTATGTACTTAAAAAAAGTGTGAAATAACTTAAAACATGTCTTATATTCTAGTTTAGTTTCTTCAAAGTTGCTATACCATTTACAGCAAGCCATAATTTGACAAATATTCATCTGTGGGCCAAATAACTTTGCATTCATTAATAGTTTTGATGCCTTCAGTGAGAATCCACAATGTAAATAGTCATGAAAATAAAGAAAAGACATTGAAATGAGAAGGTGTGTCCAAACTTTTGGCCTGTACTATTATATATATATTATAAATATATATAATATAATAATTTCAATACAATAGTGCAGATTGACAGGAAAGAGAGACAGGGCTGGATCGGAATATGATCACTAAAACCTAAACTTCAACAGGGGCAGGGAGCCTAAGTAAGTGCATGTGTTTGTTTAAAATATATATATACAGTATATATAAATAACTCAATAGAACAACAAAGACTAACAGGAAATGTGTGGGAAAGAGAGACAGGGCCCCAGTAACGTCTAGTGACGCCTCTGCTTTGTAGCTAGCCATATCAAATGAATTTAATCATTGCATTTACAGGCACACAACGGTGTACACTCAAGACTAATGCCATAGTATTTACATCTTCCCAGACATTCAATCTTGACACATTTAGTCAATTGTTGACAGCTCTCAGCAATTGGTGGGAGTGTCATCCACACTACTTGCCAAATGTCACCTTCTTTCCTCCAACCTCAGTTGGCAGGACTCTCCATATTCATTTGATATATACTGCCTGGCCCCAGATACAGGCAGCTTGATAGGTTGTACACTTCACATGCTTAGCAAGAGATGCCCTTGTTGGTGGAATGGCATTATAGGACCTCTGCCTACGTGCAAACAGGTCAAGTCTTGTTTCATCAACTCCATCAGCAGTGCTGTTCTTTTTGTGCATTGCTATGACAAACTTCAAGTGTGCTGAGATCCACATCATCTGTTACTGGTGGGTATTGACTGAGCTTCTCAAAGACGCTTCAGGGCACACTTCTCAGGATTGCCAGGCAGTCCATTTGCCTCTACCATGAAAGGCTAACACAACATCACAACCAGTGAGGGCATGGACAAAAAGCATGCCATCTGACAGACTTACCATGACCAAATTCAATCCACAGCTCCTCTAAGCCTGCATCCCGTGGAGTCCCAAAAACACTGAGTGCAATAGCAAGAATATCCATGTCACAGGCCTTAATCAACACAAATTTCATCTGTTGCGCATGTAACGGACGCCAGCTAGCTGGCTTAGCTGTAGGGTTGCCACCTGCTGTGTCTGACAAAAATCCTGGACATTTTGACCATCCAATTGTTTGTAAGCAACGGCGCCTTTCGCACATCTAACCCAAGATAAAAACCGTCATTCTAAGCGACAATTGTATAGCTAAAATTAGTAAGAATGACACTTTCTAGTTATTTGTTTAGTTAATTGCTTTATTTAATAGCAGACCTTTATTATTTTGTTATATTTTCAACAGTTTTTAGTTGTGGACACCTGGGGGCAGTATTGAGAAAAAAGGGGAATACATAATTAGGTTCTGCTTTTTTGCTTATGTGGAATAAACTTTCCTTTCTCTGTCTCTCCTTGTCCCCCACACTCTCCATCTCCACCTTACCATTTCTAATGAACCTCCACGGTGCGTGCCCCCACCACCACCACCCATGTTATGCTACGTCATTTTTGTAGAGCCAATAAGGCTGTGCATACGTTAATGGCCGTAGGCACGCTTCAATTAAACTGAAATACACATTTTGCGCATCATGTACAAAAATCCGGGACATTCAGTGTCCAGGATTTTTATTTTTATTTTCCTGGACAGACCATGAAAATCCTGGACAATCAGGAAAATCCTGGACAGGTGGCAACCCTACTTATAGCTCCTGATTGTAATGGCAAATATTTTAAATGGGGTTACAACATGTAAACCTTTCTGTATAATATCTTTTCTGTGCTTTTTTAATTGTCCTTTTTATTATTATTCGTAATTAACATTTATTTATTAAATAATCGATTGCGCCCGACTGTCTACGTGATCTAGGCTACCAGAGTCAGCTGGGCAGTCGTCTCGTCTCTCCTACTGACAAAGTGGTGCGTAGCGGAACTATGTCTGCGAGTGCACGCATTCACACGAGCCTCTTGCAGAGTTGCATGCTTAGGAAGTGTGATTCACTTGAACAATACCAACAACAAGTGACAGTTTTAACGTTGTGGATAAATATTTAGGTGTATGCATAGTTGAATATTTTCAAAATATACAGGAAGCACCTCTACAAAGGGGTGAAAATGTTTGCGGGGCTAAGTGAACTGGGCATATCTAATGGCGAAGATTTGAAAGAAACTCTAACCAACTGCACAGAACCACTGAAAGCCATTGACCAGTTTCAGGTAACGTTAACGTTAAGTTGAAGCCAGCGACCTAACGTTACTGTCACGATTAACTAGTCTCTTCTTCAACTAGTATTTGCACTCTTTAGTGATTTTTAAAGTATTTTTTGTGTTGGAATTATATATACTATATACTATATAGTCTGGCAAATTGTATGCATGGTCAGCGTACATTTTAGCTAGCTAGCATCCGTTCATTAGCGTTAATGTTATTGCAGCATGTCATCGTTATACATTAGCAACTATGCGGGTTAAACAACAGTAAATGAAAGGAAGAACGCAGATAATTATTTGTTTTATGTCAGTTCACTTGGTTAGTAGACCATCACACACCATCATTTAGATAATATCTAATTCATGTTATTGTAGTCGTGCAGGTATTTTCGCCTTGACAAACGGTAACTGTTAATCGAAATGATGATTCTTGATCTAGATGGAAAATGGCATATTGCTGCCAACGCTGCAGTCTGCTCTACCATTTCTGGATCTTCATGGTACCCCAAGACTAGAGTTCCATCAGTCGGTTTTTGACGAATTGCGTGACAAATTGATGGAGCGAGTTGCCACTATAGCGGAAGGAAAGGACGAGGATAGGTAAGCTGTACTGACATGAGATTCTTGAAATATCACAATAACATATTTGCGATATATTCTAACGTGTTAAACCCCCGGGATGTTAGGTATTCTAAACTGGAGGAGTTGCTGGAGAAAAGCTTTCCCCTGGTGAAGATGCCCTCCATTCAGCCCGTAGTTATGCAGGTTCTCAAACACCTGCCAAAGGTAAGTAATAGACATTCCCAACAGGAAGAAACAGTGGCCACAACTCTTGAAATAAATAGGAGTGCAAAACAATTCCCACTTTGTCTGTTTCTTTGAACATCTACCCTGTTTCAAACCTATATGCTAGGTCCCTGAGAAAAAGCTGAAGCAGGTGATGGCTGATAAAGAGCTCTACAAGGTCTGTGCTGTTGAAGTGAAAAGACAGATCTGGCAGGACAACCAGGCTCTGTTTGGAGATGAAGTGTCTCCTCTTCTGAAGCAATATATTGTGGAGAAAGAGGCTGCACTCTTTAGCAGTGATCTCTCTATATTGCATAACTTTTTTAGTCCTTCACCCAAGACACGACGCCAAGGAGAGGTAAACCAAATCGATACACTTAACTTGTTTCACAGGACTTGATGAACTGAGGTGTCTCTGCATATTTCTTCCAATCCTGTGAAGATGAAGCATCTGTTATCTCAGTTAATGTTAAAGGCCGTGTTTCTGCCCTTTGCTCTCAGGTTGTACTAAAACTGACCCAGATGATTGGGAAGAATGTGAAGCTGTATGACATGGTACTGCAGTTTCTGCGCACTCTGTTCCTACGGACACGCAATGTCCACTACTGTACCCTGCGGGCAGAGCTTCTCATGTCCCTTCATGATCTCGACATAAGTGAAATCTGTCTAGTTGATCCTTGTCATAAGGTAAGGGTGAACGTGTGTGTCAATGACTTTACAGTGTGTTTTATGTGAATCTATGTTGTTGTGTCAACCTCCAAAAAGAGCCTCCAAATGTTTCCCAGTTTTGTCTGTTTCAGCCTGGATAATAAAATGCTGAAGTGTAAGAGCTTTTTGATGCCATTCATCCAAGCATGAAAATATGGAAAATAGCTTTGTTTTGTGAGAATTGGTTTGTCGCTTGTCTGTGTTGTAATATAGCCTTTAAAAATGATATTTCTCATGTATTAATTATTCTTCTGTTTCAACAGTTCACCTGGTGTCTGGATGCGTGCATCAGGGAAAAGTTTGTTGATGCCAAGAGAGCCAGGGAGTTGCAAGGCTTTCTGGACGGGGTCAAGAAAGGGCAGGAACAAGTACTGGGGTATGAAAAACAATGCAGGGCCAAAACCGAACGCAGTGCATTTCAGATCACCTTTGGCTAGCATTGAGTACTTTACATTTACCCCCTTTTCTTTTAAGGGATCTTTCTATGATACTCTGTGACCCATTTGCCAGTAACACCCTGGTCCTGAGTACTGTAAGAAATCTGCAAGAGCTGCTTAGCCAGGATGCTCTTCCCAGAGTAAGGATTTTCAGTATACTTAATATCATTTCTCCTCATACTGAATACATTTTAAAATATATTAGTCACTTGCATGCATCTTTCATTGTGTATGTGCCTGTGTGAGAACAGGACAGCCCAGACCTACTGCTACTACTAAGAATGCTGTGTCTGGGACAAGGCGCGTGGGACATGATCGACAGTCAAGTTTTCAAAGAGCCTCGACTGGTATGATCATCGCATGTGCACTCATGGAGTGCGGAGATCTGAGAAAATGTGTTCATGTGACTCTCTGGGATCTAGGATAAAACAAAATCCCTGTCTACCCTAGGAACTGGAGGTGGTTACTCGTTTTCTGCCTGCCATGATGTCAATAGTAGTGGATGACTACACCTTCACTGTGGAGCAGAAGTTGCCGAGTGAAGAGAAGACCTCCATCACCTACCCCACCACTCTACCTGACACCTTCACTAAGTACGCCAGTCCCTTTAGGCTCTGTAAATGCTCTTAAATGCCTTTATCTACATGCATAGTTATGCCCATGCATAACATCATGGTAATTTAAATACTTGCTCGTAATGTCTGTGGGCAAAGTAGTGCCACTATACCTCATAACAATATTGAGCTTGATAGTATAGTTGATTATCAATTGCCATACAACTAAAAATTAAGTTGCAAACTACAGTCAAGTTGTGGAACAATAAGGATATCCTGTGTCGACATGTTTACAGCTATTTTGTTAAGAATTTTTACAAGATGCTGTTTGTTTAGTTTTTTAGATTTTTTTTAAACAGTGGGATCCATTCATCATTTTGAAACAATTCCATTTGTACCACAAGTACCGTACATTTTCCCTCCTTTCAAGCCCATTTTTTGCAGGGGAAGGTATTTCATAATTCTGCTGTGAATCAAATATGTCTCATAATGACGTGTAATGACATGTGTTGCTGGGCATCTCTCTACTTCAGGTACCTTCAGGAGAACAGAGTTGCCTGTGAGATGGGTCTGTATTATGTGCTCCACATTGCCAAGCAGAGGAACAAAAATGCCCTGCAGAGATTGCTTCCTGCTCTAGGTAAGTAGAAACACCTTCCACACTGCAAACAACTGCTTATCTAATAAAATCTAACCAAGATTATTAGTCTTTTATCAAGATAAAAATAACTAGTTTGTTTTGTTTTCAGTATAAAGAGACTTGCCTAGCGCTTTCTCGTTAAATCATTTGACTTAATTTAAGAAAAGTTTGACTTATTTTAAGACATCTTTTTAAGACAACAAATTTTTCTGCCAGTGCGTTAAGCAAATTTGTCCTAAAAACAAGCAAATTTGTCTGCCAGTGCGTTAAGTAAATTTGTCTTGATAAGACTCCTTAAAATAAGTCAAAGTCTTCTTAAATTAAGTCAAAATGATCTTACGGGAGAGCACTAGGTAAGTCTTTTCATACTAAAAACAATACCAAATAGATTTTTTGATTTTATTACAAGATTAATAACACTTGGTTAGATTTCATTTTTTGCAGTGCAGTATTTACAATAATAGCTTTGTTTTGGAACTTGTCCGATGTATAACAAGTCATTATGTATTTCGTGTTGACTTTTAAAATACAGTTAGAAATACACACAATAAAGTTATGACATTGAACCATCTTGTAGGTAGGTTCACTGCAAAAAACTGCTTATCTAATAAAATCTAACCAAAATTATTAGTCTTATATCAAGATAAAAATAACTAGTTTGTTTTGTTTTCAGTATAAAGAGACTTACCTAGCGCTTTCTCGTGAAATTATTTGACTTAATTTAGGAAAAGTTTGACTTATTTTAAGACATCTCATCCTGAAAACAAGCAAATTTTTCTGCCAGTGCGTTAAGCAAATTTGTCCTAAAAACAAGCAAATTTGTCTGCCAGTGCGTTACGTAAATTTGTCTTGATAATACTCCTTAAAATAAGTCAAAGTCTTCTTAAATTAAGTCAAAATGGTCTTACGGGAGAGCACTAGGTAAGTCTTTTCATACTAAAAACAATACCAAATAGATTTTTTGATCTTATTACAAGATTAATAACACTTGGTTAGATTTCATTTTTTGCAGTGTTCTAATGTAAGTTGCAACCACTAGAGGGCCCCAGAGACCATTGACCACAATTGGGTGGCAAGATGTTTTTCAACTCCCTGTCGAGTGTCGCCCATATGGCACATGGTTTAGACTGACAGTTTGGTACAACTTGTTTTTGACTGTGTTTTCTTGGCTGTGGCCCAATGCGAAGTCAGGCATCATAGTGCATGTGGGGAGTGTGGACAGTTAAAACATAAACCCTCTGAACTTTAACAAAATGTTTCCTCTCTCCTCTGATTGCTAGTGGAGACTCACAATGACACGGCGTTTGGAGACATCTTTCTGCATCTCCTGACTGGTCACCTGACTCTGCTGTCTGACGAGTTTGGAGCAGAAGAGTTTTGTGCTGCTGTTTTTGACACATTTCTACTCACCTCCTGCTCCAGGTATAGCCACGCATGCAAAGGCACATTCATAAAGAAGACGAGTTCAACTGTTCTTTTGTCAGTGTCATTTGGTGTTGCATTAAGAAATGTAACGAATTATGTCTTGTGACAGTTTTTTCCCCTCCCTCTGCCCCTAAACCCCCATATAATGTCTATATCACAGCAAGGAGAATGTGCACAGGCACACTCTACGCCTTTTGAACCACCTCTGTCTGAAAGTGCAGCCCTCCGTCATGGAAACCCTAGTGAAGACTCTCGAGCCTCCTAAACAGGTTTGTCTTAGTGGTTTGTCACTGTATACTGATGTATCATGGTTTTCTGTTGTTTAAATGTCACTGGTGGTTTATTAGCCCCTGACCTCTAGTCTTAGTCATGCTGCAATGATATCAGTTCTGGGTTCGTAGTTCTCCTTTTTGTGGATCAGGTTTAGTTTAGCAGACAGGGCAGCTTAAAATAACATGTACTTTACCAGAAATACTGATACATTACTTGCAATTGACCTGAACAATGAGCCGATAGCTTTATCGGCTGATATCTTTACTGTACCCAAGTGGAGATTTGTCTTATGTAGCTATCTCAGAAGTTTCATGTTACACACAATGATGCAACATCAAACATCAACAACCAAAAGACAGGGCGACCAACACTTACGTTCAGAACACCGTAGAATACCTGGAAATCAAAAGATTAAACAGACAATCTGATCTGACTTTTTATGAGTGTTTGTGCTCCTCTGAGCTAGTGTCAGAATTAACGCACCAATAACTGTTGTGACCCTACAGTGCAGTGAGCCTGTGAAGGAGCTCTACACCCAGCTGACGGAGAAGCTGGAGGCCCAGAAGAAGAGTCCCCCTGAGCCAGAGGAGCCCCCCTCCCTGGATCTGGGCCTGCACCCCATCACTGTCCCCACCACCCCGGCCACCCCCACTACCCCTCTCTGAGACTGGAGCTCAGGGGGAATCATGGGAAATCACCAAATGGGTCTGCTCTAACAACACCTGCAGCAGTCTGTGGCTCAGTGCAGTCTGTCCACCAACTGGTAGGACAACAGTTGGATTACATAGATCATCAGTGGGATTGCTATAGGACTGGGGGTACTCTTGTTATTACTTTGTTTTTCTTTTCCTTTTTCTATATTTTCTCAAATTATTTTAAAGCTCATTTTTCATTCTTTAAAAAAAAAAGGCTGTTAATGAAGTTTTGCATTATTGTGTATTTTCGTTTTATGAAATGTAGACTCATTTAATTGTTGTTGTATATGTTCAAAGTATATTTTCTTATGTGCAGTGTGTACACTGAATATGCTCTCTGTTGTGTGAATTGTATTTGTGGTACAGTAAGCTGTAAATAAAGTAATTATTTAGGAAACTAGTCACAACCACTTTTTGTGTTCCGTGTAGCAGATAGTGTAATCATAAACTGGTACGTTATTCCTCAAGTAGGCTATTTGTCCGATACCAATGTTTCACCAACAATTTTTGTGTCTGTGCCTTTATGTGCATTATCCTGCTTCTAGTCCTCTTTAGAAACCTGCGCAAAAGAATCTTGCTGGTTCCCTGTGTTTGATAAAAAGATTTATTTGTATACACCAAAAGTAAATGCATTGAGGAGATTAGGTCCAGCTCTGCTTCTTCTCTCTCTGCTTCTTAGTCACAGTCACTTTCAACTGCCCTGGGTCCCATCTAGTGCTTCCCACAGACTCGTTCGGACTGATCAGGTCTGATGATGCTGCGTCCCAAGCGCGCTCACACTCCAACTTACCATTATAGGCTGTTTCATTGACCCTCTCTAAAGCCACCAGCTGAAGGTCCTTTGTTGCTGCTCCAGACGTGCGCGTGCCCTGAGTCGTGTCTCTGGAGTTGAGCCACACTCCGCGCAGCTGCAGGCCCTCCAGCTGGAGCACCAGCTTTGGCATGTTGGGTGTGCAGCATGGAGCCTCCAAACAGGTGCTGGAAGGTACAGTGGCCAGGGGCCCATGTTGAGCTCTACCGCTCAACTTGGAGGTGCCACAGCTTGAGACAGTCAGAGGCCTGGAAGATGACATGGAAAGCCTTACTCTCATGGCCTTGTCCAAGAGCCTAGCTTTTCCTGCAATATGATTAGTCACACCTATTTAACAGCAGCTGAATGTCAACTGAAAAATGAGTTGACGGAAGTCTTTATGACTAGGACTAGTACTACTAGTAATACTACTATTTTTAAACTAGCCGTTATCTATTTGTGATTTTGTATTCTTTGCTTTTATTTATGTTAAGCACATGAAATATAACTTGCACAAACGCATTTTATAAATACACTTGCCTTACCTAATGAATTCAAAAACAAAAACACCTAAATAGTCATTGTTAATCCAAGGTGTCATCTGCTAGGCCGAGAAGCAAATGTAATTTGCTGCCGCTAGGGTGCGTCTAGATTTCTAGGCTAGTCATCTGCTGCATGTGCAGTGATCTTTAAAATTGTGCATTGTGTCAGTATCGGAAATCTTCACTTCCTCAACCAGTTCAATGTTTCTATGCTACCGCACTAAAAGGAGAATTGCAAGATGGTTGATGAGAAAGGGGAAGCTTCAAAATGCCATACAGTATGTAGAACAGGTCAGTACATACAGTAGTTGGATTTTATTTTTAGGTAGCGCAACACAACCCCTCTAGCAAAGAGCAGCTAACAACATTAGTCTCGGAGAGGAATGATAGAATAGCTCTTCAGAAATTTTTGCAATACTGGTTTTGATCATGCGAAGGATATGGAATGTTTTTTGTGCCAAAATTAAATGAAATATGAAATCAATAAATGAAATATGAAAAATAAATAAATATGAAATAAATAAATACAAGATTAAATAAATAAATAAATAAAAAAGTTAAATAAAATGTGAAATAAATAAATAAAAGATTAAATGTAAAAACCATATTGACATTTCCATTCCATATGCACGGTCTTGCAATGTGCCATGAAATAAATATGAGGATTGACTGTCTTTTGAAATAAACGTTGACATACACATTATAGGAAAAATAAGATTTGAATGCATGCAGTTCCTACTGGGAGGCCTGTATTTTTAATATAGCAAGTGTAAACTTACTTTTTATTTTTACAGGAAAGCAAATAGTCTACATTTCAACTTAGATGTATTACAATCACTGTACATTGATGCAATTTTTAATCATCCTTCCATTTATGTGCCACAGGGATGCAGTGTAGGCTACTCATTTCCACAGTATACTACAAATGCAGCTACAAACCATCTAGTTTTGCGTCATTTCAACATCGCAACACATTCCCTGACAGTGGATAGCCTCAACAGATACCACCAAGGCCATGGCAAGTTTTGCTGACTAATTGCAATCTATGAGTAAAACAAATCACGACTAAATACAAATATTTAGTCGTCTGACTCCAATGATGCTGCATTCATTCAAAGATATAAAACAGGAAATAAATAGCTGATAAAAGATCAGTGTCACTGTGATATATACTGTACAAGTGCACACAAATGTCAAATAAATATGCTTATGTGATACGTGAAGAAGATTATGGGCATGAGTATAGTATGTATGATAAGCATCAGCATGTCATGTAATACAGGAGTAGAGCGAGTTATTACTGCGCACTATCATGCGGTGAAGTTTGGATTAATCTGCTGATTCAGCCCAGGGAAGCACATGCTTTATCAGACCCCCTATTCTTACCTCTTGTTTGAACTTCTCAGAGGTCTCCATGGTGCATCTTGAAACATGACCTCATAATGCTGCCTGAACAGTGGGGTCTTCATCTTCACCTCATGGCATTGCACTGTATTCTCTTCACCCTGCTCTGAGACTAGAAGATAGGCACCCCAGATAGACATCATCATTATCTGGGAGATGTGTTGTCTTCCATTCTAAGAGGCCGTTTACACGACACCGCCGGGTGGATTTTCTCTTACCGCTTTCACACCTTTAACGACTCCGGCAAGAAAAAACCTCGCGTGTACACACAGAGGTGTAACCGGCTAAATGTGCTGTAGTGCATATGCCAGACCAGTCGATGGCGCCGCTGTGCAGAAGCTTCACGATTATTTCGCGTGAATCGCGTAGAAGAAAACATTGTTGAAACAGTTTGTTAAGCCAGAGAATGTCTTAATAAGTGCTCTGGTTAAGCAGTCGCATGAAATAAGGAGACTACAGACAATTCGGTTTTCAATTCAACTGTTAAACTAATAAAGTTCATTTTCAAGGTATGTGACTGCTATGTGAAATTTCAAATGCTTAGCCTACGCATTGCATTAGGTCTGAGCACCACTGGAGAAAACACTAACATGCAGTAAGCTAACGTGTGCTTCTAACTTAGGCTACATTGTGCACATAAATCATGACAGGGGAAAGAAAAACATTTTAATATGATAAATAAATGGTTTGGTTTGTTTTGACAAGCAACATGTCAGGTCGAGTGCCGTGGCTGAGTTGAGAGGTGGGGCTATGTCGTCATAAAGTTGCCGGCTTCGACCTACAGGCGCCTACACGGCGCGAAAGTTAGTCGGGCGGGTTTTCAAAGTTACCACTTCGAAACCGGTTTCAAAAGCTATCGGTTTCAGTCTCCTAAACTGCCGGGCGCGGTACATGCAAGGCGTAACCGTTAACAAAACCTCACCGGTTTCACAAAAACCGGCGTCGTGTGCACGGCCCCTAAATGACCCAGTTTGTATTTGACTTGCCGTTATAAACCTAAGACTGATTTCAAGATTTGATTGTCTTACCTGGAGTAATACCAGCACACTGAGAAATGCAGGGCTTTTGAAAGAGAAGCGGAGTCACTGGCTTCAAGCTGCAAGGAGAATTGCTATTTAGAGGCAACACACGCTGTATGCTATATTTGGGGGCCAAGCAGCGAAGCTGCGAAGGCACCCATTGAGTTACTAGCTTTTCCTATTATTGGGGGCCAAGCAGCGAAGCTGCGAAGGCACCCATTGAGTTACTAGCTTTTCCTATTATTATTAGTCTGCCATTGGAGTCTATGGCAGCCCATAGAACGCCTGGCTAAAAAGTTCAGATTTTTTGGCAGAAAGTTTCGGGACACTCCACTGACCACTCACACTTATTTACAGACCTCTAAACCCAGCCATCTAGCGCCACCAACAGGTCAAAATCTGGCCGAAAATTGAATCGCTGGGTCTAAAGTTATGAAATTTGGTACACTGATTTAGCACTGTCCCATGATCACTCTCACCAATTTACAGAACTCTATGCCCAACATTCTAGCGCCACCAATGGGTCAAAACTGGATTGCATTAACGCATGTGACCATTGAACGGTGCATCCGATTTTCACAAATCAGGCACTGTTGGAATCCCTGGACTGACCTAAGTTCAATGACTCCTATTACGTCACTTTCCGCCATATTGGACCTCCGCCATATTGGATTTAGTCCAAACTCTATGAAAAGTTTCAGCGGTTACAAATTTCATCCGATTTTCACAGAACTTGGCGGAGATGATCTTCAGCCCGAGCCGCACAAACGATACTTGTCAGATTTTTCTATTTCATTTTTGTTTGCCCGTGACAGCCAATCAAATATGGTGATGAAGCCGCCAAACAGGAAGTGGACTAACATCTCCGTGACGCTTTGAGTTAACATAACAAAACTCGATACCATTAGTCAGGACACTGTCCCAATCACTCACAGCAATTTTTATGCATATACATTGAACACTCTAGCGCCACCACCAGTTCAATGCTGGACATGCTTCATGCACGGATCCTTGACTCTTTGTCTGATTTTCACAATTGAGGTAGCGCTCTTAATCCTTGGAACATCCCGAAGTTCATCGACCCCTATCCCATCACTTTCCGCCATATTGACCTCCGCCATATTGGATTTGGTCCAAACACTACTTAAAAGTTTCAGCGGTTACAAATTTCATCCGATTTTCACAAAACTTGGCGGAGATGATCTTCAGACCGAGCCGCACAAAACGATACTTGGCAGATTTTTTAATTTCAAGTTTATTTGCCCGTGACAGCCAATCACACATGGCGACAATGCCGCCTTACAGGAAGTGGGCTAACATCTCGGCTATGCTTTAATGTATGAAGTCCAAACTTGGTACAGGGACTTGGTATCTGATTGTGAGGACGCACTACGAAATTGGCATCATGTGGCCTCTATAGGGGGCGCTGTAATACAGGAAGTGAGCTTGTATCTCAGCAACGCTTCGGAGTAAAAAGTCCAAACTTGGTATAAGGACCTGTTACCTGATTATGATGACGCACTAGGAAATTGGAATCATTTGGCCTCTATAGGGGGCGCTGCAATACTGGAAGTGAGCTCCTATCTTAGCAACGCTTTGATGTATGAAGTCCAAACTTGGTACAGGGACTTGGTTACCTCATTGTGAGGACACAGTAGGAAATTGGCATCATTTGGCCTCTATAGGGGCTGTAATACAAGAAGTGAGCTCATATCTCAGCAACACTTTGATGTATGAAGTCCAAACTTGATACATGGACATATTAGCTGATTGTGAGGACACTAGGAAAGTGGTCTCATTTGACCTCTAAGGGTGCTGTAATAAAGAAAGTGAGCTCACATCTCAGCAACACTTTGGTGTATGAAGTCCAAACTTGGTAGAGGGACATGGTAGCTGATTGTGAGAACGCGCAAAGACATTGGTGTAATTTGGCCTCTAGGGGCACTGTAACAAAGTAAATGAGCTTATTTCTCAGCCATTCTTTATCCAATGGCAATCAAACTTGCTGTGAGTGCTTGCTCATGGCATGGCAATGCCATTCCTGCTATAGCGCACTGCTTGGCCCCCGCATTGCTGCTTGCAGCTATATTTTATGTTGTGATCCTGATTAAACACAAATTAATTTGAATGACTAGTATACTGTGAAAAGCCAAAGTAAAGTTATAGATATTGTCTGAATTGGTATGTCGTTCAAAAGGACGTTTTGCCATTTTTTCATACTTGGGGATGCATTAAAGCCTTTGATGTTTTGTAACATATAATCAATGCTGTACCTATTTCTTCCAATCCTACTTGTAGATTTTCTCCGCATTTCTCGTTGTCTGTAGTCCACACCCTCTCTCTTAGTTTGTGATCTGATCTTGGTCCTGGTTCCACAAGAGCCCTGTGATGCAGTAGACAGCACCTGGAAATCACTTGAACTCTGGAGGATGAAAAATATTGAACTGTAAAAACGTAATCACTAATAATCACGTAATATTGATGTGGTGTGTATGTGATATGTACACTATGGGCCCTATCTTGGCGATCTGAAACAATTGGTAAGAGGCGCAAAGCTTAAAGACATTAAGGGCGTGTCCAGTCCACATTCGGCATGATTTTGTGATCAGACATTGGGCACAATTTTCAAAAGGGTTGTGCTATTCTGTTTCTTTATTCTTTGTGACTAATAGCCTACATGCATCTGCACATCTCCTTATCATTTGAACATAGGCAAAATGAAACTTCACAGTGGTCTCAACGACAAAACAGTTCTACACACTACACTACATACTTTCACCATTGACTGACATTGGGGTTACCATTGAAAACATAGCCTGAAAAAAGCAACACTAACCCCAATAATGTTCGAATGACTGATGAATGATATTTATCCTGCAAAGGAGTTGTTTGGAACTGGTTGCTAAGGGCTGCTTACATCTCGTGACAGTGCGTCTTTAGCTGTACTTTATATGCACCTTTTGCTATAGACCAGGTTTTTCTTGGTTAGTGGCGTAATGATTTTTAGAGGTTGTAAGATAGCTGTTCTCTGCGAATCAGATAAGTTCTCACATACTAAAATCACTTAAACATGTTTTTTATGTGCATTGCTTTGTGCACAGTCCTGCTGGTGGTGGACAGAATAGTTGTTTTTCAGGGATGGGCTTGGGTTAGTGAAGGGAGATCATAATGCTTCAGTATACCAAGACATTTTGGACAATTATATGCTTCCAACTTTTTGGGAACAGTTCAGGGAAGCCCTTTTTGATTCCATCATGACTATACTGCACAAGGCAAGGTCCATAAAGACATAGTTGGGTGAGTTTGGTGTGGAAGACCTTGACTGGCCCACTGAGAAGCGATTTCTCCACAGGTAACTGCAGGCTGCTACATATTAATACCTATGGATTAAGAATGGGATGTAATTTCCTGTGGGTGTAATGCAGGCATCCCACTTTTGTCTATGTAGTGTATAAGAATGGCAATTATCTCACATATGAAGCCCAGTGTGCTGTAGAACATCGGGACAGGCAAGAGCTTCTGATGTGTGGCATGACTTGTCTTGGTTCTATACACCTTCAAAATTAATACATGATCCATGATTGACATGATGTTGCAATCAATTATTATTATTAAAGATAAAATACCTTGTAGCAATGGACAACAGAAATATAATTGTTCTTGAATGATCAGCATGATTTTGCAATCAATTTTCATATTTAAAATGCATTGGTATTTCGATGCTTTATCACAGGCCGATTGCAAATAGGCCTACCTTGTATCAATGGACAGCAGAAATATCTCACTGTTCTTGAATGATCTCAAATACAGAGAACTGGGCAGACTTTGACTGTCCTTGTCCTATGTTGCGAAAGAAAAATAATCAGAGGGTCATTTTATTTCCACAATGAATAAACAAAAACACAAAAGGATTGCTGACAGTAGGCTACATTAGCCTAGTAAGGGAGGGCCGTTTAAACCTCGTAGTGCATTAACTTCTGTGAACAGACCAGCGTGGAGTCCATTATCCCGCTTATTCCACTGTTGCCACTTGCGTTATGTTCATTTCCTGTTACAATTTAAACGTTTTAATCGCTAAAACTGTCTTGTTTGTAGAACTAATTTCTTCCGACACATATCAACTAATTTCTCAACTCACAGGACAAACTGCTGTTACTAGTTCTAAATGGATGGTTGCTACGGCCAAAGGCCAGTCGTTAGTTCTATCTCTCCCGTTGTCAAGCGGGCGTATCCCAAGATTCTGATGAACTTTAACTTTGAAACATCGCTATTTTACTTAGCCTGCTGTCATCCATCTAGCTAAAAGCCACCTCCGTCATATGCTACAATGTTGCAATGTTCTGAACGTCTGCATTTTACAGCTCGGATGCAACGTGACAGTTCATTTAAACTTCACAACGAGTTTGGCGAATTAATATACAAGTGTGATATGGCCAAACAATGGATCTACTTCATAGGTGTGCAGATAACATACGGTTAATGGTCGTTCTAAATTACGTAGGACAATGGGAAATTCAACCAAGCAGTGGAATAAGCTAGTGACAATGGCCCCACACAACAATGTTTTTCCTCATCTCTAAGGTCTCCCATATATGAAATGGATTCTTGGCTAAAAATATTTTACTGCTAAGAAAAAGGACTAAAATATAGCCTGTCCGTATGGGAGTTAAGGCATATAAATTAGTGCAGATCAATCACACAAGCTCTGAGAACTTTGAAACTTGCCATGTTTATAGTCAGGAAGTTGCTTTACCTACTAGAAAAGACTGGATGTGAATATCTTGATGTATGGAATGAATAGAGACATGTAAACACATACCTAAAATAGGCGGACATGCAAAAAATGAATATCTATGCAGAATGGTTTCATTTACTTTGTGGCTGCTTTACCAGGGATATGTTACAAAGTTCTCAGAGCTTGTGTGATTGATCTGCACTAATGTATATGCCTTAACTCCAATACGGACAGGCTATATTTTAGTTCTTTTTTGGTTTTGGGGTGTATAACAATATCTTTTAATTTAACAATCTTAGCAGTAAAATATTTTTAGCCAAGAATCGATTTCATATAGGCCTATGGGAGACCGAGATGAGGAAAAACATTGTTGGGTTTAGTTCTACCTCCGGTAGGGTAGGGGTATCTCAAAAACTAAAGCCCTTTCTGACCATTGTCACTAGCCTGTAGGCTATGTATTGATCTACCGTTTTCCTTGTATCCTTGCTCGCCGCCTCAGACACGTTCCTTATCGTGTCTCCCTCTTGATGGATAGCGGACTGTCCAACACATCGCAAGTTGTCCAACACACTCCCGGTTGTTTGACGTGGTCTAGGTGGAGTACTCAGCTTCCACTGACAGGACATGGCTATCTGCGTTTCAAGATTCGTTCGTTCGCTATAGGCTAGTCCTGATTTGATAATAGCATAAATCATTTTTTTCCGTAAACCTAGAACATGAATGTAACCTATAATTATGCCAACTTACCAGTATTGGAACAGAGGTATCAGTGTAGCCTACAACTTTATCACCTGAACATCCTTGTCAGTCAGCATATTAGCCTATGGGAACGTCTACTACAGAGTGTAATGTCATGCGAGGGTTTCTCCAAAATTAAGTTGGTGTTCTTTTTGAAACTTCGAATTATGGATTCCTGACCAGACAATGTGACGAAATAATTGCGTGAACAGAATCATTGTGATGTGGACAAAGACACACCTCAAAAATCTTGAGAATTTTAGCATCATCAGCTGCTCTTGCAAAGCTGAATGAATGAATAGGCTACATTGCCTATCACGTGTGAGCTATGCGTGTAAGTGGTATAGTTCGCGTATATGTTTTGCCGATTTGTTTCAGTAATCTATTTTTGACCCTATACTTCAGTTCCGTTTCTAGCCTATATCCTCCTTTTAGGCTACACGCACCAACTTAAGACATCAAATCGTCTGACGCAGTAACTTGAGTGGTTGTCGATTGTCAGAACTAGGCTACACGTAAGTAAAAAAAACACAACATAGCCTATATTTAACGACCTTTGAAACGACTTGCAGATAATCTTTTCAGAGCGTTGAATGCAATGTTGATCAGCATCTTATACCAAAACACAACAATAACATTTTGTTAAAACCATTTATGTTGTTCAGCTAATTATGAATGTGTTACCCAGGTAATGATGTTAAACTTATTGACTTGGAATAAAAGATCATGATAACATATTAAACAGGCGTTTTTCTTTTAAAGGATGTTAGTAGGCCTACTTCAGAGCTATATTTTGCCTTAAATTTTGAACCAGACTTTGTTTTGATCTATTTTTTAGACTTTCAGACAGTTCATTATGAATGGTTCAGGTTCCCTGTCTGCGCTGTTCTTCAACAGCAGCCCAGCCAACCTAAGTGCGCTGGAGTCCTGTGGCATACACACTCAACACGTCTCGATTGCCGTGCTGCTCTGCCTAGTCTTTGTGGTGGGCTTCTTCCTCAACTGCTTCAGCCTGTGGGTGTTCTGCTGCATGATGCCCAAATGGAATTCCGGAACCCTTCTTCAGTTCCATCTGGTACTGAGTGATGTCATCATCACCCTCACCACACCTCTCATGGTGGCCTACTTCGCCCTTGGCAGCCACTGGCCATTTGGGAGCTTCCTGTGCCGACTGAAGATCGCTCTGCTGTTTGTCCACTTGTACGGCAGCGTCATGTTTCTCACCCTGATCAGTGTTCACAGGTATATGACTGTTGTCCACTTCAAGCGGAACCCCTGGATAAAGCAAAAGAAGTGTGTGCATGCTGTGTGTGCTGGGGTGTGGTTGCTGATGCTGGCTAAAGGCACTGCTTGCTTTGTGGTCTTTGACACAAGTCAAGTGGACAACCACACACTGTGTCTCAGCATCCACCAGGGAGAATACATACACACGTATTTCATCCTCAACGTTTTTTTGCTCATCCTTGGATTCCTCTTGCCCTTTTCAGTGGCTGTTGGGTGCTATAGTCAACTAGCAAGGTCCGTGTCCCGGATCAACAGCAACACAAAAAAAGGTCGCTCAATTAAAAGCAAGTCCAACAAAATGGTTGCTGTCTGTCTTGTTATATTTGTAGTCTGCTTCTTGCCCTTGAATGTTATTAGAACTGTGGGAGTTATAGTCAAGATGTTCTTCCCCAAAAACTGTGATGTTCTACTGCAAGTGGAGACTGCATACTATGTGTCGTGGATCATTGCTGGAGCCAACAGTTGTTTTGATCCACTCATCTATTGTTTTGGCTCACAGAACTTTAGCAGAGCAATTTACAGCTCACTCAGGAAAATTGGAATCAGAGTTCAAACAGTTCAGCCCGCTATAATTGATCAAGATGATCAGACAAAAGATGATCAGATGGATCCTTCAACAGTAAATGTAAACAAGGGCAACATATCATCTTCCTGCCTGTGAGCATAGGGCACAAGAATAGCTAAAGTTAATAGACATTGTCAAAATCCATCATGTGTAATCCTTCTCACCCCCTGCGCGGGACAATGGGAGCGCTTAGCTCTTTTAGCATTAGACTGCTGCACCCATCTTGTAGAAGGAACTCTACCACAGCTCTTTCATTCAGTCTGCCATTAGGAGTTATAATACCACTATTATGAAAAACTGCACTGTTATTATTTAGGCTCAGTGTGAACTACTTCTATTCTTTTCAACAATTTATTTTGGATTCTTATATTGTTTACTATTTCTGCTATTTTATTCTTATTATTGCTAGATCCATCTTCTCTGACTGTTGTAACTAGTACTTCCCCAGTGTAGGATTAAATAAAGTATCTTAAATGTAATTTGCATTCTGCATTGTGTTTCAATATGACTGTGTGTGTGTTTCAAACATTGTGCAAACTAAATTAATAGATGTAAAATAATTATGCAGGGCTCTTTTGCAGTAATTATTTTGAATGAATGAATGAATGAATGAATGAATGAATGAATTAATTAATTATGCAGGCCAATTATGCAGTTGATCTTTATTTTCCATATATGTAAAGCTTTATAGTGATGAATTTCAGTTGTCCTTTTGTCCCGGTTATAATTCAGTCTGCTCAAGAATATGTAGGCTACCTACAAACAGTCCAGACCAAGGGCCCTATTTTAACGCAGCACAAAGCGCATTCTTATCACGACGCAAAGCGTATTCCTATCTTACACTCAGATTTTTTGCCTTGCGCTTTTAATAGACAATGTGTCTAGGGGTGTGGCAATTAACGACCTCAGGTGTGGTCTAGCGCGTTATCTAAGCTATCTTACACCATCTAAAAGCATTACCACTGTAAAGAAAAACCTGGTCTATAGCGAAAGCCGCATATGAAGCATAGCTGAAGACCCACTGTCACGAGATGAAAGTAGCAACTCCTCTGCAGGATAACTGTTTTGTTGTTGACTATGACACCACGGTGAAGTTAGTTTCACTTTGCCTATGAGTTCAAATAATAGAAGAGTGCAGATGCATGCAGCCTATACTCCACTAGTCATAAACAGGTTTTAGTTTTAGTTAAACATGGTTTAGTGGAATACCTGTTCCATACATCCTCCGTGCAACAGATTCCTTCAAATGCACCGCTGACCATCCAAATACCGATGCGTTATTTGAAGTCACGCTGCTTGCTGTTAAAGGGAATGACAGATGTCACTCTCATTGGTTTAAAGTTACGCCCAAAACACACCCATGACTGATTAAGAAACAAGAACCGCCTTTTTGCACCAGGCGCCCGACATTTGATAACAAAACCACCCCCAATGTGGACTGGACAAACCCCTAAATTTATGTAAGCTATTCGCTAGTGACCATGTGTTTTAGATCGCTAAGATAGGGCCCAATGTCTCTTCAACTAAGCCACACAAACTCCATTTTACACCACTTCCGTCTGGGCCTGTTCTAAATCCATCACCACCAGCTTATACATATATCAGTCTAACTCACCATCCACCACTCAGCATTGTTCACACGGTAAGCATGCCTACATGTAAGCTACCATATTATACATAATATTATATATAAAGAATACCATATAAAGCAGCAGGAAAGTTAAACTGTTTTAACAAATCTTAAAGTTACCAAGTTTCAAGTTATATCGTATAAATGTTAGCATATTCATGAATCATTTTGCATTGACCTTTTATGGGATATTGTGGGATGACAATGGGAGGAGTATGACGTAAAATGTCATAATTTCACGCAACTTTAATCCTTCTCCAGATTGATAGCCAATAAAATGATCAATTCAACGCAGGTCGGTATTTATAAGCAGCCGCCTGCGTAAAGTTTCCGCACGGTTTTATAAATCAGAATATTTTCTTGCGTACGAAGATGCAAGGTTTGGGCGTAAGCAATGTCTTAAGATGGAATCTACCATCAGTTTTTTAAATGAGGCCCCAGGACCCCACAAAAACACCTTCCCCTCTGCAATTGGTCTCAACAAAACAGCATCCTTTCTGTGTAGTGTTTTTGTACTTGCGTCTGCACTTTGTCCTGTATATACATATAGGCCTATAGCCTATATTACATTATATTTGTATTTAAATACTTATTATGTGTCTTGTACCATTTCACCCAGTCAAATCCCTTGTTCTTTCTTTTTTGTGTGATTCTGAATTGTCCACCTATCAACAACAACAACAAAGCCAAGGATGTTATATGTGATGTGATAGCTATTACTAACAAATCAGAATACTGTTTTCTCTTAAAATTCATAAAGCTATCTCTATTGTCCCACTAACTCGTATAATGAAACATTACAAAAACAAGAGCAAGCAACAGACATTTGCCCTCTGTTAAAGAAAGTGAAACTTGAACCTGATCCAGATCAAGTAGGAGGGCGGTGAGTTTTTGTCAGAGTTACACACGTGCACACACACAGACACACACACGCAAGCACGCATGCATGCACACACACGCGCATGCACGCACACACAC
Organism: Alosa alosa; assembly: GCF_017589495.1. Lineage (NCBI taxonomy): Eukaryota > Metazoa > Chordata > Actinopteri > Clupeiformes > Clupeidae > Alosa > Alosa alosa. The sequence goes on along the minus strand of NC_063193.1, from coordinate 16,480,363 downwards.
ACATGTACGCATGCACGCACACAGACAGATGGAAGGACCCGATTACAGTACCATCTGCCCCCTATTGGACATGAGGAGACTCTCACTCTCATGTCACACTTCTCTCTTTCTTGATGACTTGGTGACAGTAGTTGTGTTGTGTTATGCTACCTGCGGTTCAGTGGTGACCACTTGCACTAGTGGTGCCCACTTGCACTACACTGCAAGGAAGAGAGAAAAAGAGTGGTGCTTTAGGGCTGCAGATAACTGATCAGGAAACATAGTGTTGCCACAGTTCCCCTCTCTCTCTCTTTCCTCTTTCTCTCTCTTTATCTATCTCTTTATGTGTGTGTGTGTGTGTGTGTGTGTTGTGGGTGTGTGTATGTGTGTGGGTATGTGTGATACAAAATGCCCCATTTAGAGGAAATGACTGTTCTTCAACGAATGAAGTGCAACAAAAACATTCTTATGTGCAATTACGCTCATAGTCATTTCATGACCATGCTGAAGCTCTCCAAGACCATCTCCAAGTAGGTGCTTTGTAACGGCTTAAATGAATTTAAATGAATTTAAATGAATTTATGGCAGCCGTGGCCTACTGGTTAGCACTTCGGACCTGTAACCGGAGGGTTGCCGGTTTGAACCCCGACCAGTAGGCACGGCTGAAGTGCCCCTGAGCAAGGCACCTAACCCCTCACTGCTCCCCGAGCGCCGCTGTTGATGCAGGCAGCTCACTGCGCCGGGATTAGTGTGTGCTTCACCTCACTGTGTGTACACTGTGTGTGTTTCACTAATTCACGGATTGGGATAAATGCAGAGACCAAATTTCCCTCACGGGATCAAAAGAGTATCTATACTTATACTTACACTATACATAAATATCGATCTGATCTTTTTTAAAGAAACTGTCTGCTTCGCTCTGATTAAAATAAACTATATTGATCCTCTTTTTATACACTCTTTGAATAGACACATACATACTAAAATGCAAAATAGTTATTTTTTTCATGTGAACTACTGCAAAACTAGCTATAAAGGTCTTCAGAATTGTGTCAGCAACATGCTGTCATTAGTGTAGTTTCAACTGAATTTTTGAAGATTCCTAAATCATGTGTTTTACACTTAGAATAATATATTAGTATAATATTGATGAGTAGTCTCCCTTTGCCTGACTTCTACTAGAATTAGTTTTTTTTTTTTGTTGAAAGACAAGCACTGTTAATCAAGCAATGTTTTTTGTTTGTTTGTTTGTTTGTTTGTTTTGTGTTAATCAAGCAATATTTTATGTTTCTCGCACCCTCAAGCTCTTGACACCAAGGCATGATGAACAACTTGTCACAATTGAACACCTCAAACAGCAGCTTGCAGACTGCAGATTGCATTGCTGAGGCCCAGCACATCTCTCTCACTGTATTTATCACCCTGGTCTTCATGGTGGGATTTTGCCTCAACGGTTTCAGCCTGTGGGTCTTCTGTTGCCGCATGCCCCATTGGAACTCTGGGACGGTTCTACAATTCCACCTGGCCCTTAGCGATGCTCTCGCCACTCCAGCCACCATCATGGCAGCTGTGTATTTTGCCAATGACAGCAGCTGGCCATTTGGGAGGTTTCTGTGTCAAGTGAAGATTGGTCTACTCAGCGCACATTTTTATGGGAGCACCTTGTTTCTGATGCTCATCAGCATCCACCGATACATGGTGGTGGTCCATTTCAATCGGAGTAGCCTCATGAAGCAAAAAACCTTCGTCAAAAAACTCTGTGGTGGGATCTGGATTTTTTTGCTGGCAAAAGGCATCATCTATGCCAACCTTCTCCCATCCAGCACTGAAAAGTCACGTCGCGTACAATGCCTCACCATTCATCAGGAAAAACTTGTAGATGCCTACTTTGTTATTAATTTCATTCTCTTCATTGTTGGCTTCCTTCTACCATTCTCTGTCTCAGCCGCCTGCTATGGTCTACTTGCTAGCTCTGTGTCTCAAATCAACCCAAGCACGGCCCATGGTCCAGCAGTCAAGTCAAAGTCCCTAAGGATGATTGCTGTTTGTCTTCTGATATTTGGACTGTGTTTCCTGCCACTGAATGTCACCCGAACTATAGGAGTAGTGGTGAAGAGGTTCTACTCAGACAGTTGTGATGTTCTTCGACGAGTGGAGACTGCTTATTATGTTTCTTGGATCTTGGGCGGTGTTAACTGTTGTCTGGATCCTCTCATCTACTTCTTCGGCTCAAACAATTTCAGGAGAATGATTTGGAGGTCTCTCAAGATCTCACGAGAGGAAAATAGGAATGAGTCAGAGACAATTAGCCAAACTGGTCGGAGAGTTGTAATCAATAATGGCACATAAATGATCTTGACAGACAAAAACGGCCCTTTTATGTTTTTTGTTATCTATGTTACTTTTTGAAATAGAAATGGCATTTCTTTGTAAATACATTTTTGTTTTGTCGTGGTTAGGCATTTGTTTTTTTGTTCCACTGTTAGCTGCAGTATTTTGTATAGCCTCTAACCACAATTAATGTTGTATACACAGAACTGTATATTAACTTTTTTGCACATTGCACTGCTGTTGATAGATTTGTAGCACTAGCCTCAAAATCTGTTGAATTGGATAAAACCATCTCTAAAAATTAATCAGGGCAGTTCATCAATTGTGGTTGGAAATTTGGCCTGCTGCATCTGCAATGAAAAAAGATCATGTAGTTTTTGTTTTTCTAAAAACAGAAAGAACACTCCCTGTTAGTTCCATGTAGTTTGACTTTTCAACAACCATCAGAAAGAGAGAGGTCATGCCATGGATGTTTAGTGAATTTTTCTAAGGTGCTTCTTAATAGGAATTGGAAGTCAGTTAATTTGTTTCGCAATAAGGTGTGCGAGTAAATTTGATTTTATTCATCTTTAGTTCATATTTTTGAGTGGGCTAACTGACATGTCAAAAAGTGTGCAACTGTGCATCCATGAAATGCGTCACTAGAAACACATCCATGAAACCATCCCATACACAAAATGTAGCCTGTGGCTAAAACAGCATAGGGAGAGTGTTGTGAAGATTTATATTAAAACCAATAGCATGCAGGCTTTAATTAAGCACTAAAGGGGAGTATAGAGCTTAGCGTATGATGTTTGACAGACAGAAGCGAGCATTCCTTTTTTTCTTTGAACTTTTAATTGTGAATGTTTTGTGATTAAAGAAACTGTCTGCTTTGCTCTGATTAAAATAAACTATATTGATACTCTTTTTATACACTCTTTGAATAGACACATACGTACTTAAATGCAAAACAGTTGTTTTTTTTCATGTGAACTACTGCAAAACTAGCTATAAAGGTCTTCAGAATTGTGTCAGCAACATGCTGTCATTAGTGTAGTTTCAACTGAATTTTTGAAGATTCCTAAATCATGTGTTTTACACTTAGAATAATATATTAGTATAATATTGATGAGTAGTCTCCTTTTGCCTGACTTCTACTAGAATTAGTTTTTTTTTTGTTGAAAGACAAGCACTGTTAATCAAGCAAATCGTAATAAGTGTTGTGAAGATTTATATTAAAACCAATAGCATGCAGGCTTTAATTAAGCACTAAAGGGGAGTATAGAGCTTAGCGTATGATGTTTGACAGACAGAAGCGAGCATTCCTTTTTTTTTCTTTGAACTTTTAATTGTGAATGTTTTGTGAATTCTCAAGGGACTACGATTCCCTGCACATAGAAGTATAACACATGCACTTAAAATAAACAAGTGGCTGAGGCTATGGTGGTAAGTCATCCACTGCACAGACTCATGTTTTTGTAGCATGTATTGTAGCACTGTAGAGCCCTGATACAGGTTAAGTCATTTTTCTAATAGAAAAGGGGATGTGAAAAAAGGTTGGTGGTCATCTAGACTCTTTGGTGGAGGTCATCTGGACTTTGATAGATTTAGATCTTATTTTGGAAAATATCTGTTGACACAATTACTTAAAGGGACATCATTTTGTATATAAAGAAAAACAAACAAACAACTAAAACATGATGTGACTTTTTTATATACACGTCTATAAAGCTCAGAATTATTGAGATTAACATTCTTCTTTTAGAAAATGTTTTCAATGAGAAGCTTGATTCATCTATATTTCCTCACAATTCACAACATCCCTATGGTAAAAGACTCCTGAAAGAGGACAATAGTGACAATATGAACACAGTGCCCCTAAGCATGCCTAACCTGGAAGGGCAGCAGCAGGTGCACAGTTTATAGGCCTACTGAAAATGGGGAAAGATGTTGTAGCATGCTGGGGGTGGGGTGGGGGGTACACTTTCCAAATGGCTGTTGTATAGCCTCCTAGCATATATTGGATTTTGTGTTATGCTGTTGTTTAGTTGTTAGAGGTCAGAGGTTGTGTCCTTTTGTGAGTAAGAGTAATACCTGATGTTATATAGCTTGACTGTAGCTTAAATGTTATTCTATTGCTGTAGGTGTACCTCTGTAGCTTAAATGTTAAAAATGTATAAATGTTAATTGCTTAAATGTTATTCTACTGTTGTAAGCAACTGCCAAATGAATAAAAGTAAATGTAAATGTAAATGTTAAATGTAAGTGTTTCATCCATGTTCATACAGTTTATGCCTGCTGTCATGGCGACAGATCCAGTATACAGTATGTGTCATTTCCGGAGCACTGGAGAAAGTAATGGAAGCATGAAAAGTAAAAAGTGTATATTAAGGTTTTGCACCTACGTCATAATGTCATGTGACCGTTTGTTTACAACTGGAGTGGTAGGCAAGCACTGCAGAGAGTGGTAGGCAAGCCTGCAACAGTCGGGTTGCATAGGCTACACATAGTTACAAATAGCTTCAAAATTGAAATTTTAATATAAAATATTGACCGATGCCGACCACTTGTGTAGGCCCTAACAGTTGGTTTTACAATAAGAAGCAAAAGGCTTACGAACTACCGTTTAGCCTACCTATCCCTCGTGGTTGTGGAGGATGATCATTAGCAGCTGTGAAGTCTTTTATTCTCAAGATAGCCTAATGGTGTAGCCTACTGTCTACGGTAAGACGTGGGCTAAAATACTCCTATCTACAGTCATCCAAAAATGAATTGCCAGAGATAGGCTATGAAGGGAAAAAAAAGTGCAGCATTTTAAACATGGCAAGATTATTTTTACCGGAACAGTTTGTTCTAATTTGTCTCGTGAAATTCGTGCTTGTGGACATCAATCACCTATCTTCTGTCCTTCTATTTCAAGTTATCATGAGTGTCATTTGATTATATAATCACAACAAATGCTAATACATGAAAACAGAATAGGCTGTGCTATAGGCTAACGTTACAGGTCAGAATAACTCCCTTATGTCAAAATAAACTGATTTGATCCTAATTGTTTAGCGATCACACACAACAACTTAACACAGCAACCTCAAACACCACTGTTGAACCTAGGCTACTGCTTCAGTTATGTAAGAAATAAGCAGTTTATGAATTATCTTTACCCGTTTAATCAAGTCCACATGACCAAAATAACAACATATTTAAAGGCTGAGCTAGCATAACAGCCTAATATAGGCGATGCTGCAATGGATAACTAATAAAAAGTTTCATACAATTAATGAACTTTATCACTCACATTCTGAGTTTTTCTGGGTGGTTATATATCCATGCAGATCGTCTTCGAATAAGCCATCGCTGTTATATGATATACAATATGTTACAGGATTCATGACTAACGCCAATAATGTTACATGATGCTGACTGACTCTGGCTATAACAGTAGGCTACCGCTTTTAACGCCTGCTGAGTCTGCCTACCAAGACCTGTCTCTGTTCAGTTGAAGTTAAATGATCAAATATTGTTTGATTTTGTGATGTAAACAAAGCTATAGAACTTAGAATACGTCACATGAAAAACGTTAATAGTATGGGGAATCGTGCAATTTTAGGAACGGTTCATTTAGATTTTTGCAACTGGTGATTTTTTACTTGCTAGGACCCCATTGAATACAAAACAACCTGTTTCCAATTTTTTTCTTCATTTTCAGTGCCAAAATTCAAGATGGTGGACAATATATGCAGAAAAATAATATAAAGGCTTAAAGTCAATTTTTTTGATAAATATACACATAATAAGGTAGACAAGTGAGATACAGACTATTTACAAAAGATGTATTGCATCATTTGCCAAGAAATTTGGAGAAAAAATGGGAAAAATAGAAAAACATTAAAAAAAATCTGCATTTTGTTTCATTATTGAAGAGTTCAACAAAACATTCAAGTATTTATCCTTACCACTGTCACTGTCTTTTTAATATTGGTGCACATCTCCTCAGAGCCTTCACACCTGCAAAGTTGTGTGAATGGTAAGTTGTTACTCTTGCAAGAACACCTTCTACTGCATTGGCTGGCAAGACAACAGCACTTCACAAGCTCCACAACAGCCTGTGGTGCTGGTGGAAGTTTTGACAGAACAGGAGCCTATTGCCCATCAACAATTTGCCTCCATCCCAGTGATAGTGAGTCAAGAATCTTTGGAGCAGGCACTGTATCTTGTGCCCAAACATTTGCTTGCCTGTGTGCTCTCAGAATTTCAATTTCAACTTAATTTCACTTAGAGCGTCAAAACATTACCCATGTCTCATGGCGCTTTACAGAGTGTTAAACATTCAGACAGAGCCAATGAGTAACAGGGGCGAGGAAAAACTCGCAAGAATTGGAGAAACATATCGGATGAAACCCTAAGCAGATCCACGACTCAAGGGCCTGACCCATCTGCCTGGGGTCAGTTACAGGACAGTAAGGTCTATATACAGAGAATAGAACATGGTATTTAAAGCCACCTGAGGTATATGTTACAAAGTGGTTAGATGGTTACATAACCAGTATGATAATGCATGAATCCTATTTAGTGTTAAGTTCAAATAGTCCAGTGTAGGGGATGAATTGTCCATAGGGATTAGGGTTGTCATCGAAAGCAAGTAGTGGGTCTCCTAGGCCGCGCCGGGCAGGAACCGAGCATGGGGACAGCAATAGGCGATGGTAGGACAATCATAGGGATGGGATTTCCCTAGTTCCCGAAGTTCCACTGAAGGGCTTTAGCTGTGTTTTGAGGAGCTGACACACACATTTCTCACATCCAGCTAACACGTCTGGAGATGGATGAGGACCTACTACAAGCCTACAAAGTGTGTTAATGACCTCATCATGACTTGATTGACTTGAAACAGAAACCTTTCCTTTCCCACGGGATAAACAGTAAATGGCGGGACAAACGGTTGTCTTTCAATTTCCTGACAGGATATAGGATACCCGATAGGTCCACCGACTCTATGCACGATGTAATTGGCTGGACCAAAGTTTGGTTTTTCCACCTCACAAGCCAACGGAGAGTTGCTAGACCCTGGCTAGAAATTACATTTGCTGCCACTAGGGTGTGTCAAGATTTCTAGGCTGAGATGTATCTTTTGTCGACGTTCTCCAGTGCCCATGATAATGAGACTCTTTTTGTTGATGTCTGGTACCCTGCGAAGGGCAAGCACCAAGACATCTGTGTGACATGTGTAGATATGTGGGGTTTTGCCAAAATGACTTACTGCTACTGCCACCTTTGTGTGTGTGAACTGTGACTGGCAGTTTACATAGTTCAACAACTTTATGAGCAAGGTAGAGGACGAGGTTGGCTTTGGTTTCCTTCGATCCCAGAAAGCTTTAAAGTCTTTGATTGGTGTAGTCTTGTATTTTGTATCCCTTGTGCTTTTTCCCATTGTATCGACCTGTCTCGTCCTGTCTTTCATGGAGTTTGTGATGGTATTGTTAAATAATAAGTAGCCTATCTGTCATTGTAGCCTCGTGCCTCACTTTCAACATTTTCAAAGAAGCATTCTGCCAGATCTTAGCAACAGTTCATGTCACTTTTCCTGACAACCATCTCCTGCACAACAGTCATGCCATCTATTAAGATGCTATCCAATGTGTGTTAATTGCACTGAGCTACTCTCTGTAGATTGTTCAGATGATGCTGTTTCTGAATCCAGTCACAATTCATGGATGAAGGCAGACTTAGCTGTAGTGGGCAGCATTAGGCTTGCATTTAATCAACAAATTCATATGTTCCCACAATTTCCTGCAAGTCCTGTTAACAGAATTATTGAAGACCAAAGAGCTCATTGTGGACTTCAGGAAGTCTAAAGCTAGCACACACCCTCATTCTCATCAATGGGACTGAAGTGGAGTGTATCACCAGCTTCAGATTTCTGGGTGTCCACATCTCTGAGGACCTCTCTTGGACCCTCAACACCTCTACCCTGATAAAGAAGGCTTACCAGCGTCTCTTCTATCTGAGGAGGCTAAAGAAGGTCCACCGCCTCCTCAGATCATGGTGAACTTCTACCCCTGCACCATCAATCGTATCCTTACCAACTGTGTCACAGTTTGGTATGGCAACTGCTCTGCCCACGACCGAAAAAGCATTGCAGAGGGTGGTGAAAACTGCCCAACGATCACCGGTTCCTCACTCCCCTCCATTGAGGCCATCCAGGGCAAGTGATGCTTGCATAAGGCGCACAGCAGGTTCAGAGGAAGCTTTCCTGCAGCTGAACTCTAGCTCTGCATCCTGGTGACAACCAACCTACAAAGCCACCCCCGCCCGATGCCTCCTTGCCTGTGTCTGTTGAGGTGTCCACGACCATAGCAATCTTGACAGGGACAACAAGGAGGCAGACCCCCCCCAATGTATGTTGTTTATACATTGTTCACATTACATAGCCATATTTATTCTGCTCTTATAAAGTAACTGCTAACATACACTGCACATATTTATATTGTATTGTATATCACATTGCACTTTTCTCCTTTTTTGCACTTCTGGTTAGACGCAAACCACATTTCATTGTCTTCATACTTGTACTCTGCAATGACAATGAAGTTGAATCTAATCTAATCTAATCTATTGTGGTGAGTGCAGAACATTACTTTAATTCAAATGATTATTAGGTTATGTGAAGGAAACTTTTAATCAGTCAATGTGTTTTTCCGGGTATGCCAATAAATAGCATAATGGTGGTTACACCAATCACTGGTAGATAATCATGACATCTCATGTCACCCATGGTCATATTTATTACCTAAGTCATTCAATTTTATTAGAAAATGTATGTATATAATGATAATACCTAACATATATCCATTTAAAATGTTTAAAAAGGCAATTTTTGGACCTGTGCAGTCCGGGAAAAAATTGGAAACAGGTAGTTTTGCTAACTATAGGGTCTGAAGAAGTGAAAAAACATAATTTGCAAAAATCTATATGAAATGTTCCAAACACCTTTTTTTGCTACATATCGCCCTGCACTAATAGTTCCATAAAAAATTGTTATCTATAAAAAATGTCAAATACAAGTTCCAGGCCAGCATCTTGAATTTAACAAAAACACACAAGAGTGACACAAACTTGATAAATGAGCTTAGTGGGGTAAGGTTGGTGAAGAAGCTGGCAGTCTGAGTCACCATCATCCTGGAAGGCGAGTCCTCTGATCTCCAGACAGTGGAGTGGTCTAACCCGGTCCACCGGGTCCACTCATCGAGAAAGGTTCTGCAGCAACAGACAGATCTTTGCTCAGAATGCTGGGTACAAGCTGGTTGGCCACAGCATTAGTGAGGGTGAGAGCCTGGGTGGGGCCACCATTTCACCGGACTGCTACGGGACCCTGCGTTGGATGCACGGACGTGCCAAAATCATTTCTGCACAGAACCTCTCATGTGAAGCGGAAATAGGAGTTTCTATAGCAGGGTCGCGGTTACAGCGTGGTTCAAGCCTAAGAGTTCTGAAAGACCTGATGCTATTATTATGACCGCTGCGCAGCGAAGCGGCGGTCATAAAGGTTTAGTCAGAGTTTTTTCTTCCGTTTTTTTTTTTTTTTTTTTATTGCAAACACCATTGACATTACAGAAAATGCAACACTATGACATGCACAACAATACTACATAAGACAAACAGATGTACATTACACAAACACATACTGTAACTTAACAAGACATCACTAACACATCATCATTAACACAACATAACATTAATAACAGAAAGGCTAAGGATGATATGTGTCCAGCATGATTACAGATATGATTATCAGGGATGAAATTGATGACCGGAATGAAAAGAAGGGGGGATGGGGGGGGTGCGGATGGTAGCTCTGAGAGTGTGAATGAGGTGGTCTTGGGATGGGGGTGGGGGTGAGGGGTAGTGAGTGTGTGAGGATATATGTGTGTGACCAACCTCACCTCGCCCCAAGACCTCCACCCAACACGCCACTCTTGACCTAAATATGTATGTGAATGGCTAGGTTGAGGGCTCTATCTAGTGTGTAGCATTAAAAGAAGTGGGCATGCATGGTGAATATCTGTCAGGATTTCCCCATGCACACCACACTCACCCTGTGTTAGATGTATGCCTCCTCTGTAATGTGTGCATTAAAATAAGTGAGGCATGCAGATAGACACCTGATGAGGCATCTACCTGCACTCCACTCTTACCCTAGCCTGTTTTGTAGTTTTTGTTTATGTTTGATGAATGTCACCTAACATGTAGTGCAATTAAAAGAGAGTAAAGCGTGCTGTGTGCTTCCAGGACAAGGCGTGTGCATGAGCGTATGAGGAGGGTGCACAACGGGGGCCCAGGGCCAATAGATAACCCACAGGACCCAACCAATGGCAAATCCACACAGAGACCCACCAGGACAGAGGGGAGGGGGAGGCTGAGGGGTCGATCAAGCATGGATTCTAAACTCTGGTAGGATCTACAATTAGGTGTTAACAATATTACCACGCTAGGTCGAAGTACTCCCAAGTGCTATTGCGCCACACATTGTAGTTCTCCTGTTTATTCGCTTGGAAAATCGCCACGTTTCATGTTGTGTGGCCGTGAGACATTTCTATCAACTACTTTCGTGCAACTGTATTTAAGTCGGAAAACGTGGATGTTTTGATTACTTCTCACGCTGGCTACGTCAAAGCCCGCTAGCATAGCAACATGCTAACACATTCGCCCCGGCACTGTGAGCCGTTTGAGTGTAATTACCAACACGGGAGAGGTATGACTCAACTCGTGAAAGTTAAGGTAAGAACATATATTACTACTGACTAGGGCTGTCACTTTTGTGAAAAAATCCTGTTCGATTTTTGAGACATAAGTGTTCATTGAATCGATTGTAAAATCGATTTTTTATGTCTAAGGACATTTCCATTTTCAACGCCAAATATAGGCCAATCCACAAACAACTGCATTAGGACGAACGTAAAGAGGGCGCTTGCAGACGCAAGCCAGCAATATTTCTGATGATTTATTGGCGTGAAGTTTTGTGCACAATGACAAACAGAAGTGCAACATTCTCGAAAACCAGTAAGCCGAGTGGACTGCCATTACATCAGTGACATGACTGCAGGCTTCAACGTAGCTGTGTCTGTGTTTATTAGAAATGTCAAACAAATTTAAGCCTCGCGAGAACTCGATTGCACAGTTTGCATAGCCTACCACTTTGTTCTTCTCCATAGTTTGATATACCAAAAATCTGAAGTACTTCCACATCGAACTCCTCAAGTTATTAGGGCCTATCACTCGTCTCTCTACATGTAGCACAGGTTGATCGCGTTGTCCTCCATTTTTTGGCAAAACACGAGCAGCACAGCAGCTGATTAAAACAGCTGTTCCCGGTGCGTAAAATTGGTGGGAATTTTCTTTTTAGCTTTTGCAATGCTTACTGCACTTCGAATTCTTTTATATTCTTATATTCTTGTTTGTGAATTTTGTTACATCTATCTTTTTTTTTTTTTTTATTTCGTTTAAAATTAATAGTGTAAATATTTGGTTAAAATCGATTCCCTATTTTAGTTTTCGAAACTTGTGTTGTTTGGTCCAATCGATTTTCGAACGTAAAGTGACAGCCCTACTACTGACATTGGGTGGCGTGTTCCTTTAGGAGCATCTTAAGAGCAGTGCATGCGCGTTCACGCTACGAGCATGTTCGGGAAACAGTCGGAAAAAACAAACGAACGATCGTAAGATGAATCGTAGAAAACCGTGTCTCCGTCTCGTGTCTCCGTCGTTATTGGGAAACTGGGCCCAGATCTTGTAATGTGCAGTAGCCTATAAGGGTAAATCGCGCTGATTTGAAGTTACCTATAATAACTACCATTGCGCAGCGCTTCAGCTAGGCCTACACTTCGGCATATGAAGTGCGTCCAAATTCACCCATTCTCTGTTGAACTCCTCGAGAAGTAGGCTATTCATCACACATGTGTCACATGAAAGAGCCTTTCTCAGCTTTTAAACGGTAGCCTAGAAATCTAGACGCGCCCCTAGCGGCAGCAAATTACAGGGCTAGTCTAGCAACTCTCCGTTGGCTTGTGAGCTCCAGAAATCGAAACTTATTCAGGCCAATGAAATCGTGTATCGTGTAGAGTCGTTAGGTGGGCTTAACATAATGATTGGGTAGTGTCCCCACGAAAGCTCAGACCAAACCTACGCTCTTGTCGCCACCCCTAAACAATGCTCACAAGCAGAAACGGTTGCAGTGGGCTCCGGAATACATGAAGACTAACTTTCAAATAGTTTTGTTTACGGATGAGTCATGGTCCAGATGGATGGAGTAATGGATGGTTGGTGAATGGCCATGTCCCAACAAGGCTGAGCAAGGAGGTGGCGGAGTCATGTTTTGGGCTGGAATCATGGGGGAGAGAGCTGGCAGGCCCATAGACTGTATATATAGAACTGGACAGTGTGTCAGCCTGTTAAGAGTGATGCGGCGTCCAGTCCAGAGCCCCTGGTGGCTGGCTGCAGTACAATGTGTAACTCCCCATCCCCATGTATTTCAATGGCCAAGTAGCTAACTTTCCGTGTCACTTTTCTCATCTAAAACTATTTTTTGTATCAACAACTTTTTTTATTCGAAAAAAATAGTTTTCAAGATGTTTCAATACACACATTTTTCTTTTCTCGCTGAAATTATTTTTTAATGTTATATTAACAAATCTAAAAGGCGGTTTACACCTATGATTGACAGCTGGCTGCAGACACTACCGCGTCATCGCTCACTTATTTTAACACCTGATTTCGGACCCTATGATTTCTCACATAATCTAACCTAAATAAGTGTTGCTGTTATTATCATTAGGCTATATCTTATCACAGTCTGACTAAATACATATTGATAGTCATACATTGTGTAGTTGCTGGTAAGAGACGTCGTTGTTAGTTGTGACAGATTCTTTGTGAAAAAAGATATGTTCTGTTCTTTCGTAGATGCTAAGTAAATTAGCTCATAACATGCTACATCATGCTAGCATTAGCCAGTTGATAGGTAAAGTAAAAGGGCTCTGCTATATTGATCCGAAGTGACGTTAGCCAGTCACCATCATTTACAGTCCTACTTGTTTCAAATGGTTTAACGTAACCAGTGATTGCCGCCATCATCGTTGCAACTTCATTTTAATATACTTTGTCACTGGAGAAGGCGATGTAGTTTCATTAACGTTAACTCTTGCTTAGTTTTGCGAATGGCAAAAAACGCCACCTAGCCTGCTAGGTCGACAACCTCGGTATGCCCATTTATGAATCAGCCCGACAAATAACGTTACTTGTGTTTTAGTGAACACATTATTGGACCATAGCTTAACGTGAGGAGGGATTCAAAGTTACAAATGGCCAATTTGCTTAGTATGCTCAGAACAGCGGTATCTGAAAATGCGTTAAGGTATCGTTGTTACCTGCGATTGCACTGCTGGAGAAGCATTTTGCATTAGAAATCCTCCCGTAGCATTTTGCGGGGTAAATCCTCCCGTAGACGTACATCATTTCAAAAATATAGCTGCAAGCAGCAATGAGGGGGCCAAGCAGAGAGAGATCAGCAGGCCAGATTTGCCATGTAAGTCAATGCTGTTGCATCAGACATATAGCCTTAAGCAGTCACAGCAAGTTCCATGCCATACAACCAGGGTAGGAATTTCATGCCTTATGCTGGGCGTGGATGCCCCTGAAAATCAGAGGTTTACAGGCCACGGTGGCCTTGGTGCCCCCCTTCTTTCAATATTCTGCTTTATCCCTACTAATAGCGATTTTTTTTTTAGCCTGTGGCCTGTCAAAATAATCTTAGCATTCACAGCTAAATTAATTTAGTCTTTTACGCAGTGGAGAAAGTGACAGTGCAAGAAAAGAAAGTCGTCCAAATTCACCCATTCTTCTCAGTTTAACTACTGCCAAGTAGCCTACTCATCACACAGACATCACAAGTATCACATGAAAGAGCTTTTTCAGCTTTTAAACGATGTTAGCCGATAATTGCTGTGTTGAACGGTTCGCGATAAAAGTAAATAATATAATTCAATTTAATCATACATTCTACTGAAGGTTTTGCGTCCATGATCTCCCTACCCATTCATATAGGTGGAATACTTCACGAACCCTTCTTTTAACACATGACAAACCATTTATAAGAATAAACAGCAGACCTTACCGAACACAAAGGTGTAAAACAGTCCCTGTACAGTTAGCTGTTCCAGAGTAATCCAGTTTCAATTTGCAGTAAATTTCGACATGCATGGATGTCTCCAAATTTGGGCTTTAAGTTTTACAATGTTTAAATTGTTCCACATGATTTCATAATGGGCCAAATACAAAATAAATGTTACAAATATCGCCAGATATTGGTAAAATCAGAGGACAACTGACTAACAGTTTGTGAAAGTAGCCTTAATGATCACAAAATGCTAAGCATGCATCTAGGCTATTTGAGTTTCTTAAAGCTGAGCTGTGCTTAAATTGTTCAATACATGATTTCATAGCAGGCCAAATATAAAATAACTGTTATATGTAGCCTAGATATCTGTAATTATTAGATGATCAGAAGATTTACAGTTCTATGTAATATGTCATTTTTCATGTTTTTGTCATGTTTCATACAGTGATGCAGGTCTATTGCAGTGAATAGGCTAAATACAACTTTGATCATTTTTATATGCTATAGTTAACTTTGGCCTTGGTGCCCTGACATGTGGCCTTTGTGCCCCCCACCAAATATGCCCAACTGAAGGCCAAGTGGCCTTGCCCCAGAATGGTGAAATTCCAAGCCTGCATACAACCCAAGATTGGCTGAGTTACAAGGTCAAGTTTCACATCAAAGCATAACTGAATTTGTGGGGCTGAACCAGGGCTGAGTGTCGCCTCCCCCAGCCAGCCCACATCCCAACTGCCCCTGCCCATCCCACCCGTCCCCACCCTTGCACGCACACATTAGAATGAACTACAGTAGATGGAACTTGCTGTCATCAGTTTCACATCAAAAAAAAAAAAAAGATTGACTGAGATATGATCACACTTGCTGTGATTTAAACACAGAGGTCAAAAATTTACGTCATGGGGTGTGTTGAACTTCGGCTTGGCCCAAGGATTCCAATGATACCTCATTTTGACATTCAGGTCAACGGGTCAAAAGTTAAGTCTGTGAACACATCGCCCAAATTTGGCCTGTTGGTGGCTTCAGCGTTTGAGGTGCCGGCATGAAACTTGGTGAAATTAATTATTGGGCTGTCCCCAATCAGTGTGCAAAATTGTATAACTTTTACCAGACGGTTCTATGGGCTGCCATTGACTTCCATTGCAGAATAATGCACATTAGCAACTACTGGACAAAATGCATTTTTGTCAATTACAGAGCCCCCTAGAGGTCAAAGGTCACCAGATTTCTTGAGTGTCCTCCCGATGGGCTCAAAGGTGCATGTACTACGTTTGGTTTTGATACATGAAAAGCGTTGCTGAGATATGAGCTCATTTCCTGTTTGGCGGCTTCACAGCAAATTTCGATTGCCCGTTACGGGCCAATGCTTCTGTCAATAATTCCAGAAAATTAGGCAGTGATAAGGCATGGTCTGAGGATGGTCTGTGCCAATTTTGGTGAAAATCAGATGAAATTTGTGAACTATGAAAACTTGTTCGTGTTTTTGATTAAATCCAATATGGCGGCCGAATCAATTACGATGACATCACAAGTTGGCCTGGGTTAGGCCTAAGGACCATCAACAGTAGTACTAGACACCACTAGTGCGTTTTAATTCTAAGCACAACTGCTGCTACAGGCCAAAAGGCATGTTTCTTAATTACAGCGCCCCCTAGAGGTCAAAGGTCACCAGATTTCTTGAGTGCTCTACAGATGGGGATATAAGTCCATGTACTAAGTTTGGTTATGATAGATGAAAGGGTTGCTGAGATATGAGCTGACTTCCTGTTTGGCGGCTTCGCCGCATATTTCGATTGGTTGTTACGGGCGAACGATTTTAGTTCCGAAGACGAAAATTGATAACTTTTGTGCGGATTGGTCTGAAGATCATATGTATTAAGTTTCGTTAAAATCGGACAAACTATGTGAGGCGTGAAACTTTAGTTTCACTTTCGATAAAATCCAATATGGCGGAAAATCCATCATGGCGGAAAATGACGTCATAGGGTGCGTTGAACTCGGCTTGGTCCAATGATTCCAACGGTACCTCATTTTTGACAATCGGGCAAACGGGTCAAAAGTTACTTATGAAACACGTCAAATTTGGCCTGTTGGTGGCGCTAGAGTGCTTGAGGTGCCATCATGAAACTTGGTGACATTAATCATGGGACTGTCCCTAATCAGTGTGCCAAATTTCACAACTTTTTACCAGACGGTTCTATGGGCTGCCATTGACTTCCATGGCGGAAGAAAGTTGCATAATAATAAGAAAAGATAGAAACACAATGGGTGCCTTCGCAGCTTCGCTGCTTGGCCCCCAATAATACGTCTAAATTGAAAACTGTGACAACTCATTGATAGGCCCTCTCAATATGTCTGTAATCGTATGCCTCTACCACAGGCTTGCTAGTCTTTCACCAGAGAGGGTGCTCCATTATAAATCAAAAATGTAATACTGCAGCCTTCATGTCAGCTGTAAAAATATGAGAACATGGACCTACTACATCAGGACAGGATACTCTAAACATTTTACACATAATCAGGAAGCTACTTTGCTGTTCAGTGTGTGATGTGTTTAAAGTGGTACTACGTTTAAAGAAACATTTTTATTCTTTGTTTCAAGTGCATAAGAAAATACCACATTATGATGGTTATGGTTACCATAATACTTAAAACAGGGATCAATCAATAGCCTAATGAAATAAACAATGAGGGGGGAAAGCAATAATAAATAATAATGCCCATTCAATCAATAATATAATAACAATAACATGGTAAGACTACATTAAGGAGAATATCAATAATAAACAATGTCAAATTAATCAACAGCCTATAATGAAAATGAAACAGTACTACTGCATACAAACCATAATGTATAAGAAGTGCTTAAAAGACCAAAAACTATCACAAGAACGAAGAGCACTGGGCAACTCATTCCACCAACATGGTACCACTGAGGAAAAGAGTCTTGAATTTGACCTAGCTGCTTAAGACTGGTCGACACAACAGAAGTTCATCAGAAGACCACAGTGGGCGGTTGGGGATGTATATCTTGATCATTGAATTAAAATAACAAGGAGCAGATCCAGTCAATGTCCTATAGGCCAAAGTGAGAGATTTAAATTGAATTCTGTCTACTGTAGGGAGCCAATGGAGAGTAACTAGGAGAGGAGTTACGATGTGTCCTCTTTGGCTGATTGTGGCATGTTGCAGCATTCTGAATGATAGATCACACAAAAGAAATAAAAACATTCAATATTGATTTAGTATCAACCAATAATTATTCTGATATTAACATTCTTGTAACATCTACATCTTTGTGTAGGCTACAGTTAAATACTAAGCAATGGCCTCTGACTTAAATACCAAGGCAGTTAAATGACCGTGGTATAGTCTACGTGATACACAGGACTACACAGTAAACCCATTTAAAATAGGCAAGGATATGTATTTAATAACATTTGGGGTTGCTCACAGTATACCCACCACTACAACCAACTAACTCGACTACACCACTAGTTAAATGGCGCATTGCAATTTACAATTTGTGTGAGTTCAGGGGCATACAGAAAGTTGAAGTTTGGGTGACATCAATAAAGAAAATAGAAACAAAGGGATGTGTACAGCCTCAAGTATAAATGATGTCACATTAACAGAAGGTTCAGAGCAGAGGCAGACCTTTCTTGGTGCCATGCAAGTTATTGAAAGTCATGTGTTTTCAAAACGTAGTGGTGCTGTGCCATGTCCCATGTATAAGGGGCTTCAGGTTGATCCAGTGACGGTGGGTGATGATGTCAGGGAGATGGATGTCAGGGTACTTGGAGAAAGGGGGAGGACATGCCACCTCAGACCACCCCAGCCAAACATCTTCACGTAGGCATTCCCTTGCTTGCAGACTAATGTAGACCATGGAGACCACCTTGCCGCCACCTCCAGTACATTCAGTCATCACCCATATCTTACCTGCAAAAGGAAAGTTACAATAAAGTTAGTCAGACAATTTTACAACATTACAAAGCATCTAATCAGGCACTCAACACCACTAGTAATACCAATTAATTAAATATATGTGTGCAATAAACTTCACAGCCTACCTATAATGTTAACTACACATTTAAATATGCGGTGTGAATGTTATTAACTTTAAGTCAGCTTGAAAAATAACGTTATCAGTATGACTGATCATGGACGTTAGATGACAAACTAAGGTCTTTCTCAAATGTTCACCGACATCCCTGGGAAGTGACTGGTTCTTGGCGTAGCAGCTAGTGTTTAATGCAGGCGTTTCATTTATCGATCATTCACTTATGCGGTCTACAACTACTGACCTACCGATCTATTTTTTACAGTCTATGCTACCGACCTACCATCACAGAAGTAGCTCTAACAGAGGTGTCGTTAACGTTAGAAAAAATGGCTAGTAGTTACATTAACACGAGGTTGATGAGGTCCATGCTTCACATTACGTTAAGGTAAACTTGCGTTGCTTTATCACATCATACCGTTGCTTTATCACATCATATACTGTACTGACTGTCTAGTGTTATTAATCCCCATGTACAGTCAATGGTTACTCCATGTTGAGATAGCATACATGATATTTGAAAACAGCAACAACTAATAAAACCAAGTATATCATGCATCGACTGTTAAGGGAGCTGTGTGCTAATCTTCACTTCAATTACTAACTTAGCCTCCCGGTAACGTTAATGTAGCTGCTAACGTTAGCATGTTATTCGCTGTCCGCATTTCTGTTGTTAGCTCATTAGTATTCACCATACTAAATTGTCACAGTCTATAATCAACATAATAAGCTCTCTTAGACGTATTTAAGAACACCAATAGACAAAAAAAAACGTTTCAGTTGATACGCAACACTTACCAGACAAGAACAAACCGATTGTTGTTTGTACTGTTTAGCTAACTCAGTCACAGCCGTAAAATTCATCCAGCCAGCTAGCCTTCGGCGCCGAAGTCGACCTGCGTTGTGGAAAGGAGAAGGGGCGGGTTTCACTTGACAAGGGCGTTTTAACTCGCTGAGCGGCAACTGAGTGGGCGTGCCTGACCGCGACTCCTCTTCACTGCGCGATGCTTCAACTTTTGCTTTCGCGCAGCCGCGACTTCAAATTGGCTCCAAATTTTCCAAGATGGCGTCGCCTCGGCGGCTTCAATTCCATAGAACACTGTAGAATGCAGCCACACTGTCCAGTTCTATATACAGTCTATGGGCAGGCCCCTTTAGGGTCCCTGAAGTGTGTGAAATGACCTTGGCAAAGTATGTACAGTTTCTGACTGACCACTTTCTTCCGTGGTACAAAAAGAAGAACTGTGCCTTCCGTAGCAAAATCATCTTTATGCATGACGATGCATCTCATGCTGCAAAGTAGAGGTCTGCACTCCCGCAGTAGAACCGCGGGTCCCGACGCAAAAAGAGTCGGGGCGCTGACAACTTTTTGAAAGCTCTTTATGGAGCGGGCGGATGAGAGAGGTGGGTTCGCGTGCAGGACAAACCGATGATTCACTGCACTCCCGCAAATTAAATATGTGCGTAAAATTAAATATGGAAATGATTAAAGTAGTGTTCATAACTAGGCTATAGTTCAGCTGGATGTTCTGTTAGGCAGCATTAAATAACGGGGTTTAAGCATAACTGATGGATAGCAGGCCTATAGCCCATACACTTTAAGAAGTAATGTGTTAAAATGACTTATTACACGGCTCTTCAGAGTGCTGCAGAAAGTTCCATTCACATGAATGGGCCTTCCCAACGTTCAGGCCTATGTTAAATCTATATAAAATCACCGGCAAAGTATATAATCACCGCTGTCAATGGCAACGGGTTGATTAACGTCTTTCATATCCCTCCGCAAGAATTCCATTCGCTTATTGCAATGGAATTTCATTGAAAGGGAAAGTAAGCTAGTAAGACGTTGCCACGCAACACCTGAAACTGTCAAGTTCTATCTGTGTGGCGAACTATTTATTTTGTCAGCGGAAGACACCTAAACGGTAGCAAAATCATTTTAAAGATTCATTGTGTTAGGTTTCTTTTCTCGTTTTGGCAAGTAGCCGTGTAATAAGCGGGATAATGTATTGTCCGCTGGTAATTATCAGAAAATAAGTCCCTTCAGGTCGAAGCGCGTCGGGTTCTGTTCTCTTTGTCGGGACTTATTTTCTGATAATTACCGGAGGACAATACACATTGCTGTGTGTGCTCAGGGACAACACATTTTTGTGTCAATTTCAACACAGCAATTGTGTGGCTGGGTGAAAGGTTAAAGACAAATTTAAGCTATAATTTTTTGTATTTTAACATTTTAACCCACCCAGCCAGTCACACAATTCGGCTATCTCCACATAATTGCGGTGTTGAAATTGACACAAAATGTGTTGTCCCTGAGCACACACAGCAATGTGTCATATTAACACATTACTTCTTAGAGTGTATTGTCGTTTACGTGGGTTCAATTTGTTCCTCCTGCATGCGGGCGGGAGCGGGACATCATGTTACAGATGCGGGCGGGAGCGGGACTAAAAATGACACATTCATGCGGGAGCGGGCGGGCGCACATATTTAATTTGCGGGAGTGCAGTGAATCATCAGCCCGCTCCCTCAAAGAGCTTTCAAAAGTTGTCCCGTGCCGCACTCTTTTGCGTCGGGACCCGCGGGTCTACGGGAGTGTAGACCTCTACATTAAGCTAGAGGTCTGCTCCCGCAATATTCTGTCCCGCTCCCGCCCGCTCCTAGCCTGGCAGGCCATCCTATATCATTGAAATGTATAGTCTGGAATCGAACCATTCACCTCGCTTAATCCAAGGGGCGGGCAGAGAATTGTCTTTCAAACTGCCTAGGCATGCAATAGGCCAGCGCTACGACCAATCAGAACAAAGAGCAGGATGACGTGGCCAGAGCGATGAAAACAGTGAACGGGGAAGTAAACTTTTACCGTATCCGGTCGGAAAAACGGCAAATACATCCTTCTTTGAAAGGAATGACTTAAGTGCATCGTGTTGCTCAACTTTCAAAGAAAAGCACAAGTCCAACTCCTCCAAAGTTGACGCCAACGCCGATTCAAACAACCGCTCTTTGTTCGCCATAGCCACCTTCCTTGTTGCTACCATCGCAGGTTTGTCGTCTTTCTGTTAAGCCCGCCTTAAGACTCTCTAACAAAATAGAGCGCTGTGATTGGATGACGTCCACGGTGTCAGCCAATAGAAATCCCTATGGTTTGATACTAGACGTACAGGCTGAGCAAATTAATTTGCCGCCGCTAGGGTGCGTCTAGATTTCTAGGCTAGCCCGCTCCCGCATTAATGTGTCATTTTTAGTCCCACTCCCGCCCGCATCTGTAACATGATGTCCCGCTCCCGCCCGCTAAAGCCGGCATGCAGGAGGGATAGCCTATTCAGCTTTTCTTTCTGTCTCACGAAAGGAGCACACACACCTGAGAAAGACTCCAGATGTCAGTTTCTTGGTTCTGAATGTAAGCTAACAACTGAAGTAGGCCTAGCCTGGTGCCCTCTTCCTCTGTCATGCTTTCGATTTCGAGTTTTGACAATGAGCAGCAGGAACAAATTGAACCCACGTAAATGACATTATAGGCTATAGGCCAGCTATCCATCAGTTAGGCTATGCTTAAACCCTGTTATTTAATGCTGCAGAACATCCAGCTGAACTATAGTTATGAACACTACTTTAATCATTTCCATATTTCATTTTACGCACATATTTAATTTGCGGGAGTGCAGTGAATCATCGGTTTGTCCGGCACCTGCGAACACACCTCTCTCATCCCGCCCGCTCCCGCAAAGAGCTTTCAAAAGTTGTCCTGCGCCGCACTCTTTTGCGTCGAGGTCTACTGCGGGAGTGCAGACCTCTACATCAAGCAAAAGATCTATGAGGGTGGGAGGCAGTTCACATCCAAGCAGCAGCTCTGGGAGGCTATTCTGACATTCTGGCAGCTCTGCAGGCTATTCTGCAACTAAAGCAGACACTCTCCAAGAACTCACAAGTTGGATGCAAGAATTGTGAAGGTGATATCAATGAAGGGGTCCTAACATGTAACTTGGCCTGTTAAGATGTTTTTGATTGAAATAACTTTTGATTTAATATCACCTCCTAATGCTGCAAATTCAACAAATGACCATGTTTAGTTCTTCACAAGCTGTCTTCACTGATGTCTTGAAACTCTGTTGTGCATAATAATTTGGAACAGTGCATTTTGAGTTTTTTTGAAACTGTTAGGTTTGTCCAATAAAATTTGAATTATACTTTAACGGTTGATGACTTGAAAATTATACTGACTGTCATTTGCATCAACTATTTAGGAAAATCTGAGAAATTGTCATTTACATAATAATTTGGAATGCAGTGTATGCATGGACTGCTGTGTAAGGCAGTGGGGAACAAAAAAAAAGCTCACTCATTAACTCACTTAATAATTACAATTGCTGATTGCCTATTGTAGTCCTGCAATAATTACAAAAAGCTTTTGACCTAATCAGTTGCATGATTTCTGTAGTCTAGTGTCATAATCTGACTATTACTCATGTGAAATGTTCATAATAGATTTTTGTTTGGTCATGACCCTGTTATGTGTTTGTTCATTAACATCACCTGAGTCAAATGCAGTCAGTGGCATAGCCTACCTGCAATATTGCCATTAGATTAATCATATTTTGACAACATCCAAAGAATACAATAGGCCTATTAAGGCCCTTAAGCTTAATGTTTGTTGATGGAGAAGGCTGGCTGGGTGACCATAAAGTCAATGGAAATCTGTGGTATTTCAATGGTTGGTCGGTTGTTTGTAGGCTATAAGAAATTCCATAGCAAACTGTAAAAGTAAACTAAACTTGTTTTAGTATTATTATAGGGCCATGGGTTGACAGCGTGGTGACACCTTAATAGGCGATTGGTTTTGTCTGTGATTATTAGCCTATTGATGAATGTGTGAGAAAACAAGGGGACAAACTACAGACGTCACATCATGGTGAAAGACAAGATTGGATGGCAAACGAAACTCGGCACAGGTGGAAAATTCCTCCCCATTCCCTGTCAACTCCTCCCCCAGCGACAGGCACACTATCGTTCGCCGCTACTTGAGGTGGCTGGAAGGAAGAAATGGGAAAACTCGAAGAATTCGAAATTTCTTTCACGGACAACAAAGTGGTTTACAATCCAGGGGATTCAATCACAGGAACCGTGAAAATAACAAACTCCGAGCCTATACAATGTAAAGGTGAGAAAAAATAACTTGCGCTGCGCCTTTGTTACATCGTCGTCCTGTGCGAGTCGACCTACCTGTGCGGTAACCTGGGAAAGCTGGTTGTCTCACCTTTTAGTCTGGGGCCTAATACCTACGAAGATAAAAACAATAGAACTATAGGCCTTCATTTTAGATCGACTACAGCAACTCACGTGCGCTTTAGTTGTATCCTACAGTTTCATAACAGTGGTTAAAGGTATATCCGCCTTTAATAGGTCTTGTGCTGTGGGCTAACTTGTGGTCGAGATAAGCTGTGACGTCCGATTGGAAGACAACATGTAAGGCCGTGTTTCTCAAACTTTTTCAGACCAAGGACCACTTAACTAGTAAATAAAAAAAACTCACGGACCACCTAGTTAAAAAAAAAACAGTAGACTACTTCAACAGTATGCTATATATTACAAAGTAGGCCTACTCACTGAACCACCTTGCTTATTGTCTTTGCACCTGCTTGTGTCAGAAGATATGATTTAAACTGACGTAGCTTACATAGGCAGTGTTGCAGACCTGTTTGGATTTACATAAGTTGTTCAACATTGCAAACAACTCGTCTTATTTTACCATGTGTGCTCGCGGACCACTTGGAATAGCACCACTGTAAGTGTATTTAATTCGCTATCTTGTGCTGTTGAAGCAAAAAGCAACAAGAACCAGAATAACCTTAGAAACCTTAGAATGATGTGTAGTTAAAGTTAAGTTCTTTGTTGTGTTTTTGTTAAGAACCTTCATTTAGGAGAGGTGATCAGTATCTGTTGTTGTCTACACCTGAAGTTAGTCGTTTACTTTTCAATGTTGTGATGCGACAGGTGGTAGGCTATTCTTTGTATTAGGACAATAGCTTGTAACAAGTTGCTTTTGTGAGCAGAGTTCTGTCTGAGACTGTTACTGGACACCTGTTTTATTGAGGTACAAAATCATCCCCTAAGCATATGGATCAGTTTTTCTGTAAGCAGATGTCATGTTTTCCTAGACATGAAAACAATGGCTCATTGGGAAGTTCACATTTCATGGATTGAACAAGTGGTTGAGTTACAGTAAGCAGTTGTGTGGCCTTATGAGTGCAGTACGTTACCCTGTGCTTATCACACAGTTGGAAGAGGTTTACAGAGAGTAGACATACCAGTAAATGATTCTTGTATCACACACTTTGCTTATGCTATGATATTTTACATGTGTTGTGAAGCTTAACAATGTTAACAATGAGCAAAGACTCTCAATTTGTTAGTGTTTATTACACAAATCCCTCAGTCAGAAAACTCTAATATGCAAGTGGTGAGCTTCCTTATGAGCTTTTCCTTATGAGCTACATGGAAATGGTTAACAAGCCCCTGTCCTGAAAACATAGGCTACTGTTTGAGACTGTGGTCTCTAGCAGTCAGACAGACGGTGCATTATTGTGGTATTCCCCAGAGAACACAAAAATCATCTCAGTCAGCCTGGACTCGCTGTCTGCTGCACACGCTATGGAAAGAAGTGGGCAAGGAACAGAGACACATTCCATCCGCATTGCAATACGTCGTCTCACACAGCACCAGTGGGTGACGCATGGCACGTTAAGCCAGTTTTGTGGATCATTACATCACTGATATGCATCTAGAAATGTGGTTTCCGTGTATTCCTTTTGCGCTGACTTTTGTATATAGGACACATCCTAAAGAGGTGTGCGTGCAACAGCATCATTGGAGTTATTTTCCAAAACACTTGTGTAACCTCACCCTTGCAACTATTTGCTGTGGCGTTCCTTTAGTTTAGCAGCTTTTTAGAATGACCATAGTGAATCAGCTGTTCTAGTTGGATCCTAGTTGGATGACACTGTGATTCTTTCAGAACAAATGTTCTGTCAATGGAGGCCTAGCTCAGATCATCTCAAGACCACGAGTTGAAACATTTATTGTGGTTTTGTCTAGGCTAACAGCCACAGTAGTGAAACAAGCATGAAAACAGTGTAGCTGTGCCGTGTTCATTATGTGTTCATGTAGTGTAATTATTTATATGCGGCAGAATGCTACTGAAAGTGAATTTACGGTCAAAGTTCAGACATATTAGGTTCTACAGTAATTGCACCGAGTCATGGAGGCATGCCACAAACAGAGTGTTGAAATCTGAACATGTCTTTTGAAGTCAGGGTGTTTCTTTTTAAATGGGGCCATGTGACTAGTTTGTTTACATTCTGTGTCCTGAAAATCAGGTAAGACTGAAGCTGCATCTCTCAACGTCACATATCTCTGCACACACCCAAATAAAAAATAATAATAAAATAAGTACTTAACACAGAATAGCCAGATATTTTGAATAGCCTAACTGTGAGATCATATTCAAATATAGGTTACAATGTATTGCAATAGCGACTAATCATTTATCAACATATTGAGTATTCACTGTATTATTCATAAACCTGACTGGCAGGATATGACAAGACATTGTGCCAGTTTTTAAGTTAAGTTTTTCGTAGGCTGTCTTTCTTCAGAAAGCTTCCAGTGTGTCATGGCACATGGTTTTGGTTAGTGTCGTTGATGAGGCCTATACCCCATGAGGCAGTGCATGTTCCTTTGGTTACCCGTTGGCTTTGTGATTGTCTGGTGAGCCTGGGGACGTGCTCAGTTGGGGAAGCAGCCTCGGGGGCGGCAGCGGCAGTGGCAGGCGCTGATAAACATCCTATCCCACTTCACTCTCAGCTAGGGGTGTTATCCAACCAGAACAATGAACCCTTGTAAGCCATATATATACGTTGTGTAGTGATGGATGGTTTAAAGGTGTTTGATCAGGAAATGGTGAACGAGGAACTGATTTTTGGTTGTGACTGTCTGTGGTGACGCAGTGGGGATGCACTAGGGCAGGGCTGGGTTAGGGTTGTGGTATTTCAAATGTCATGTGAACCAGCATGAGTGGAGTGGCGGCCTATTTCTCTGCAAATGTTTGTCATTTTCCCACATACATCTGGCAGGTCCCCTCCTCTGTTCTGTGTTGCGTGTGGGTGAAATAACCCCTATTTGTGTAACCTCCTCCCTCTCATTTTCAGCCATCAAGGTGAAATGCCATGGCTACTGTGGAGTGAGCACCAAATTAAATGATACGTCATGGGCAGCAGAAGAGCAATATTTCAACAGCACTATCTCGGTGGCTGACAAAGGTAGGCCCACTGATTGCTATAACCCTCAATAGTGGCACAGCCGCCTCTTCATCATAACGTACACTTTTGGCTACAAAACAAATTACATTCTTAATGAAATATACACTAACACACCACTCATCTGTCCCTAGTGTAAATGGTACACATTTTGTTGTTTCTTTCCCAGGCACTTTGAAGAAGGGCCCTCATACCTTTCCATTCAAGTTTCTGTTACCAGGTGAGAGAGTTAGGTGTTAATGACACTTTTTCCTCTAACCGTCGGTACATTTGGCTGTGTATGTTTGAGAAGAGACTGAGGTCACCAAGGTCGCATGGGAAATGATTGGACTGTGGAGAGATTCATTCCTAGTCTAGAAACTGAATTAAGGGTCACTAAATGAATGATGCCATTCAGTGTCTTGATGTCTGCTTGCAGTCAGCATTATGGAATTAGTACTCCTGAATATAGGGCAGGGTTTTAGTAACTGATGGTAATGATAGTTAAGGATTTAAGTGTGCATTTGGGTTTCCTGGCCAGTGGGGTTGGTATGTGTGCAACTGTGCCATTCTTTCCGCTAGCAGATTTTGAAAATCTCTAGGTTTCACTGTTCACTGCTGAAAGTATATGGCCGCATTGCAATCAAACTGGAAACAAAAGCTACAACAACTCAAGCGCAAATGCATACAGTGGGCATGTACTGCTAGGGCTAAATCTACATAAGTAGAATTACACAACAATCTTATTTATGTATTATACCTTTAAATTTCCCTTCACTGGTTCTCTTGGTACAAACATTTCCCTAGTTGACATAATAGGAAAACAAGTGAAACTCAAACTGATCCAACTGGTTTATAGCTGAGAGTTGAAAGGAGAGGCAGCAGGGCGTCTGTCTCCTTGTGCCTTTTGAAATGTGGTTACCTCCTTCTCAGCTCACAACTCAAGTGGGCTCAAGGCAACATTCTGAGTCTGAAGTGAGAGATCTTATTTGATGTGCAATCTGTGACCTGTAAATTAATCTTGAGTATTTGTGGCCTCAAAGTGAAACTGCTGCCTGCTATACAGATAGCTTTACTGCTGAATACCATTGTTGCCCCCAGTTATAATGTCAGAGTCGATCTTTAGCCTGGGTAGACCATGAAGCAATCTTTTAAGATAATGCATTATTGGCTGAGGATAAAACACTGTACTATTCATAATGCATTATAGTACTCTTTGTAGCATATACCTGATAATCTCTGAGGGGAATAAAGTTTTAAGGACACCTCCACACACAGTTATGTTTAGGTATATGCACAGTGCACATGATGGTTTTGCACATGAAGTTTTGTGACTAGGATGGTCGACATGGACTATCCGTGCAGCACCAACATTTTGTTTCCTCACTGTCGTGTGCTAACTGTGTATGTTCATGCACTTTTTCACGCACTGGTCCTGGGTCAAGAGAGAAGAAAATCAATTTATTCATTTAGTAGATGCTTTAATCCAAAACATCCAGCAAAGATGCACATTTTCATTTGTTCCCAGGAATAAAGCCAGTGGAGACCTGGTGATGAAATGATTAGATCATAAGCAACTTATATAGCTTTGCAGCCATTTCAATGTAGATGGGGGAGTAAAGAGTTATGAAGGGACCTATGAAAAGCGAAAAAAAGCAAAAAAAAAAAAAATGCTGTTAGCATAAATAACAATAAATTAGTTTGATGGAGATTCACGCAATGTAAAATTATTTCAAACTCATTGATTGATTGATTGACACTGACAGATGTGTCCTCAATTAGTATACTTGGTAGACACAGATGTGCATGTATAAGTTGACTTTTCATGAAATCTGGCGTTTTGGAGCATATTTGGGCTGTAAGAAGCAGAATTTCTTCTGATATGCTGACCATTCTCCCTGTTCTACTTATTTTTGCATTCCTTCACTTTCTCTGTCTCTGTTTCTATGTTTCCTTTACTCTCTCTCACCATAGCCACTGCTCCTACATCCTATGAAGGACCTTATGGCAAGATTATATTTGAAATTCGAGCCTTTGTTGACACGCCACGCTTTTCAAAGGACTACAAGGCAGAGAAGCCTTTCTTCATCCTAAAGCCCCTAGACCTCAATAATGTGCCTGATATTCAGGTGAGAAATCTGGTGGAAGATTACAGCCCCTAATTTGAATGGGGGTAAAGGGCAAAGTCTTATGTAAAGCTATTTTAATAACTAGGCCAAATCAATGCTAATTTAACATCTTGGACAAGACCTTAACCACAAAGATTGATGAGTCAGCTCAATGCTCCCACATGTCACATGATGCTATACTTCATGCACAAGAAGTTTGCTTGTTTATATAATTTACACTTTGCCCACAATTTAAATGAGGGCCTAAACATTTTTTCTGTGTGTTAGCATTTTCTGTGCGTTAGCAAACCTTATGGGTTTCCGTCTTCCATTTACAGGATATTAGCTCCTCCTCTGTCACTAAGGACTTCACCTACATGCTTGTGAAAAATGGTACCATTGTGCTGAAGGCGACCAGTGACCTGAGAGGGTACACTCCAGGCCAGATCATTAAACTTGAAACAGAGATCGAGAACAAGTCAGGGAAATCCACAAGCACAGTGGTAGCCAGCCTCATACAGGTAATGCAACAAATATACTGGTATTGTGTAGTGATGCACGATATATCGGCCGCCGATATAATATGGGCCGATATGGTCATTTTTTTACACATCGGTATCGGTCCGATGTCAAAATAGGGCCGATGTGAACAGGCCGATAATCATTCCTGTGTATTTGACGTGTGTGTAGCGATCCAAGCGTGTTATCTGTCTACAATGAATCCGTTAAATATGCCCTTCTATTGCATCATATTTCTTATTTAAAATAGCAGGGCAACAAGACTGACAGAAAGAAGACATTGGGCATCTGACAAAAGTTCTTTCAAAACGTTGCGTTGTATCGCGCTGCTTGTAGTCAAGTTGATGGCTGGCTTGCATGTCATGTCACGCCTAGCACTACATCTCTCGTGGTAGGCTAAATATAACTGTGTATCAGGCAGAATGTAGTTATATGGTCGTAATAGGAATTTAATAGGGCTGTAACGATATGCGATTCAAAACTGAAATCGCAACACTCATATCCACAAACCTGTGTAGCGGTGTGAAAAGGCAGAACCGACACACCCTTTAGTGTCTAGCAGTGCTTTGCAGCTTACGCGGCCGGATAAACAACACACATCTCCCGCTTTACTTGGCGGTAGCCTACGTTGCTTTCATTGTAGACTTTACCAAACAGTATAAACCCCCTGTTAACCTTTCCTGCTTTGTTTCAGACCGTAGTCAGAAACGCAGGGGAGATTCGTTATTCGAGGGCCGATGTTATAAGATAGAATAACGTCGGGGTCACGGTCCCATTTCTGATGAGCAAAATACACGAGCTGAACTTTATGGAGTTTTATTTCGGACAGTAACACCGCTCACACTGTGTACAGACTCCAACTTGAACTTCCACACTCTCTGCTCCAGTCGCATACATACACTTCCTCACTCTATCTCCCTCCTTCCCAGCTTCCCACACACACACACACACGGAGCTCTCTTAAAGGAGCCGCAACACCATTTTACAACACCCCTCTCTTTGCCCCGCTCTCTCTCGCTCACTCACTCAATGGACACGCGCGACTCGGCCAACGCAATCCAAATAAAACATTACAATCGTGAAAGCAAGGACTCATAGAAGACGACTAGCTAAATTACTATTAAATCTGCTTAGCAACATTAGCATGCTGCACATATTTGTTTAAAACTCTTGGTTTCAAGTTGAGTGATCATCTCAATACCAATGTTTCCCAAAAGTGCCTGTACCAAGGAGTATTACCTTTAAACTTAAACACACATGGGGAAACTGAACAGTCCAATCAGTAGACTATGATAAGCTAGCCAACTATGCTACTTTGTTTACAATATTTCCAGGCTTCAACCACACAGCTGAATTAAAGAGGGAGAGTTGTAATATAAATAGTAGGCCTATAGTGTGCCATACCTATAGGCTAATCTGCATAAAGTGCTGTCATAAATATCAGACATTCAGTATTCTCTCTTTTTATATCAGGATATAAAATAATACAGATATTCTATTATATTGTAATCCTCTGGTGTTCTAAGGTAGGCTATTGAAACGTTATTTAAAAAAATGCATTTTGGAAAATAGCTCTTTATTTGATTATCATAAGAATGTGTTTTCTATACAGATATATCGACATCGGTAAATATCGGTATCGGCCATAACAGCAAAATTAATATCGGTTATCGGTATCGGCCACAATTTTCACATCGGTGCATCACTAGTATTGTGTGTGTGTGTGTGTGTGTGTGTGTGTGTGAAGCAGAGGGATGCAAGATGAGGAAGTTAGATAGGTGATTTGTTTTTGCAACGAGCCACAGTGCTGACGTGTGTTATGTCTTTTGAACAGAAAGTGACATATAAGACCAAGAGGCCCATCCATGACTTGAGGACCATTGCAGAAGTGGAAGGCTCGGGTGTGAAAGCCAACAAAGAGGCCAAGTGGAAGGAGCAGATCATCGTGCCCCCTCTTCCCCAGTCCCCTCTGCAAGGCTGTGAACTCATCAACATTGACTATTACATCCAGGTTTGCCGTATGACTGGGATAATTCATTCACTCCATTACCAGATATGAGGTCCTCAAATGTCTTTGTTAATGGGAGTTTGTCACAAGTGCAAAGTGGGTGTAGTGCACTTCAGTGTGATCTACCGCTTGTTCCCCCAGAGATTATTTAAAAGGTCCTATTTGCATTTCCTCTTTGCACCATCCTCTTTCCCTGTAGCGACTTTCACTTTCACTGACTAATTATTTGGTCTAGTAAAGATTTGTAGGAAGTGCAATAGCACTTAGATTTGTGCCTACTTGGATCGGACGTGTTTGTGACGTTTATGAACGTGTTCTTATGTTTGCAGGTTTCGCTGAAATCCCCTGACGTATTACTGACTCTTCCCATCTTCATTGGCAACGTCTCTGTGGACACCACCCGTCGCACACCGTCGCGGCCTGTGCCCCCAGTGCCCCGGTCAACTCCTCCCACTGTCCCCAAGACAGCGCCCCCGAGACCGGCCCCCAGGCCTCGACCCCGCAGCTGCTACGCTTCCCCAAGCGCCCCGCCGGCCGAGCCAGAGCACCTGCCCCTGGAAGTGGGCACGCCGCAGGCTGAGGAGCTTCCCACCAAGAGCCACTCCCAGCAACAGCAGGGGCCTGGCGCCCAGGCTGCAGCCTCGCCACATGCCTTCAGTTATGCCCCGGGCCTGTCGTTCTCATCGCAGATGAGGCAAAATGCCTCAGCAGCACCTATGTTCAGTGTGTCCACGGGGGCCACCAAACCTTTTTACACCGAGAGCAATGTTGCACCTGTACAAACAGCATGCCCATTGATCTTGCCGCCAAACTATGGACCCACAGCATATCCATATGGTGAGTAGGTGCCATTTTGATAGCATTTGAATCACTGAATGATTTTCAGATGAAAATGTTGTTGGCTGAAGCAAAAACATTTTGCTAGGTATTTTCACTATCTTCATTGTCCATCTCAGTGCTCATGATTATCTCCTGGCAATGAACTTGAATGGATTGTCAGGTCAAAGCAAATATTTTCATATGTGGCTCCACCTAGTGGAAAAAATGGCATCACCAATGAATCTATTTTCTCCTTAGGCCACAGGCTTTGCTGTTTGAGCAACTTTATCTGTGTTTGCCTTCTTTTGTTTTCCACAGAGCCTCCTCCCTCTTATGATGAAACCTGCAACAATACCTGAAATCAAGACAAAGGGAGCAATGGAAGATTGTGTGGAAAAGCTCCTTTGCCTTATACTGTCTGAACACTGGAATCTTTCAGCCTCTTTGTAGGTCTACAATAACCAAGCGATGTCCGTCACTGAGGCTAACCCATCATCTCAGAAGTAGTACTCACCAAAAACATTGAAATATACTGAATTAGTTCAAATGATAGACTTTTCCTCTTCAGGAGTACGAGCACTGTACAAGAAGCTCAGATTGTCATTTGTTTTGTCTCTCAGAACATACACCGGAATGTTAATCCAATTTGTTCAGAAATAAACCTTGTGTGTGTTTGTGATGTTTAGGGTTGTATATTGGAAGTATGTAGGGTAGCTGTACCTGTACCTATTTTTATACAAATGGAAACCCACTATCAATGAAAGGCAAACATGTACCCATTATGCACAACTCGATAGAAAATCAGAGCATAACCAGAACTTTTGGTTATTTTATTTTATGTTTAAATGGTTGTTTTTAAGTATTTATATGAACACTAAAGCATATTAATTATTGCTCACTTAGTTTATTTAAACCTCGATTGTAGTTTGCCACTGAATTAAAATAATGTTTCTCAAAATTTTGAAACAACAAAGTTGATACTATGATTTAATTATGAAATTGATAACTGAATGGAAATTCTAGGTCCACATTCAGCCACAACAGTCAAGCCCACAAATTGGGAAACTCCACTGCTCTTCAATCTTGTTTGGGTGTCATGTCCAGCCAAGGTGAGTCCCGCCACATACTTTCTCCTCCTCAGTAAAAGGTGCCGCCATCCTTTTTATCCTGTGCCTAGTAACATATTTGCCCTGTGTTTTGCCCCTCGGTGTGTTAAAGGTCTATGCCTTAAAGGTACTGTCAGGGATTTTACGCGATTTCAAGCCCATAATATTTTTTGTCACATTCAGCAATCATCTCCTAACGACTGCTATAGCTGCCCATTCTGTGAGCAGGCCCGATCACTGTAAAAAAAACAGTCTCTCTAGGCAGCCCAGGCTCCGAAAACTGGAAACAAAGTTGGGGCAGCCTGTACCCCAAACAAAAACGAAACCTTGTATGGAATTTCTCTGGGGATACGGGTGAGCTACCTCTCTGGCGTCTTTAGTTTATCTTAGACTTTAAGTGGAAAGATGATCCCAACACTCTCATTGGTGGTGTGTTTTTACACACGTAGTCCTACAGGCGGTGCTAATGCACTGACATGGAAAGCAAACAAGCAGTCAGAGCCCGTCTACGGCTTTATTAGACATTCTCTGAAGCAGTGTTGGGAAGAAAACCAAGACGCCAAGAAGAGGATCGATAGATACAAATCAGGGCCCGTTTACGGCTCTTAGAAATTCTCTGTACAAAGTTTGTTTCATTTTTTTGACACAAGGGAGCCACGACACGAGTAAGATCCATAGAAATAATTTGCGCCTCTACAAGATGGCTACAGGAACACTAAAGATGGAAAAAATAAAAGATGAAGGCAAACTCGAAATTTCCATTACTGACCAAAAACTGTGTATGGCCCTGGGGATACCATTACAGGAATCGTGGAAATCAAAAACGTCGAACCAATACCATCCAAAGGTAAGATAAATAGCTGGCAGAGCGGTCCGTGTGAAATTTAGAAAATTACAAAATTGCAGCTGGGCTCCAATTATTCAATATTGCAATGATATTCTCTCCCTCGTTCCACCTAGGCTCCGTTACAAACGATTGTTTGGCTAGTTATCGTGGGTGTGTCGGGATGTGTTTAGGCGTGCATTAAAGAAGACTCGGGGCAGTCATGTCGACGCTGGATAATTACCAGAATATAATTAGCAATCTTCTTGAGAAGTTAGGTTATACTTGCGGGCAAGTGCAAAACTTCTTACAGACGAACTTTGGACTGAACAGAGGGGGGGTACAAGTTTTGCTTGGGTAAGGGTAGGCCTACTACGAAGCACGTTAGATATCTAGGCCATCTAGACATATCGAAGCTACACAAAGCCTTAACTCGGGGTATAAGTTAAGTGATAATACAGCAGTAGCCTATTTGTAAAACAGATCTGTGCGCGTTCTCGGTGTTGGGATGATGCTGGCCCATCGTGAAACGTGGAGACGCATCAGCTAAAAACTATTACTTCCGCATTAGACTGCGGTCATTGTGTCAGTCTAGCCCATTGGTTCCCAAAGACTGGGTCGCGACCCACAGGTGGGTCGCAGGAGATTTGATTTGGGTCGCCAGCATAGTCAGAATTTATGTTGTGTAGGCTAGCTTATAGCCTACCATTCAGCCAGGGAAGCTAGCACCTTTCTTTTAGGATCTAGTTCGTTTACTACCACAGTCTAGTGGTGTCATGTTTTTTGTCATAACTCAATCTGTGCATTTTTGCATGTAGTATAGTTGCACAAACAATACCAGCTCTTCAGCTTGGCTGAATAAAAACTAAAATGTGTCATTTGAAATCTCAAAGACCGCGCTGTCAACTACGAAGCAAACATAGACCGGACATTAGCTATTCAAGGGTTTCATCAGATCCCTTTCCACAGTATAAAATCAAGCATCTTGATTATCAATGCAGACTGCATGGTGCTTGATTAATACACCTGTGGAAAGGGTTGATGAAACCTATGAATTGATAGTTTCGATTGTAGATGCACTCTTTAGCAGCCTCCTCACATTCCTCAGTTCTGA
This sequence comes from Alosa alosa, assembly GCF_017589495.1. Taxonomy (NCBI): domain Eukaryota; kingdom Metazoa; phylum Chordata; class Actinopteri; order Clupeiformes; family Clupeidae; genus Alosa; species Alosa alosa. The sequence continues at coordinate 16,445,054 of NC_063193.1, read as the reverse complement.
TTTAAAATGCACAACAGTGCATCAGACTAGGGTACCTTTTAAATGGACATTTTAAACGCTGTTTTCGCTTCAGTCGAGAGGGAATATCCACAGCTATTCAAGGCCGCGATGGACGTACTGACGCCGTTTGGCTCCACATACCTGTGCGAAAAGACTTTCTCTGCACTGACATATATTAAAAACAAATACAGATCGCGTCTAAATGTGGAAGATGATCTCCGTGTGGCCGTCTCCACAATTAAACCAAGAATGAACTTGCTGTGTTCCGCGCATAGGGCGCATCCATCTCATTATATGAGATTAACGCTGAAACATAGTTGCCAAAATGTAAATTTGCGCAGCAACAATGTACATGTTTACAACAGTTTGTGAATATTGTGGACTGAGATATTCTTCTGTTAAAATGGAAATTAAAGTAATGTTTCAAAGTTAAGTTTGGACGACAGCAATAATGTGCACTCATGTTACATGGATATTATTTTTTGACTAAGGTATTCTGTCATATAGTAAATTTCTATATGTAAAATCATAACAGGCTGCTCTGTTCTTTTGTGTTGTCGTTAAGCCCGTGTTTGGATAAGCCTAGTGCGTATGGCCGGTGCGCACATTTTATTTTATTTTTTGAGTCACATCCAGGGATAGTGGGCGTCGCCAGTCTCTGGCACGGTTATTTTGGGGGTCGCGGGTTGAAAAGTTTGGGAACCCCTGGTCTAATAAACCACACGGTGTCCCTGAGTTTTAGTTATTTTAGATGTCAACAAGACATTACAGCCATGACTGCTTATTCTTCCGTTCATAGAAATAAGGAAATAAGCCCACTTTTTCTTCGATTATGTTGGGGAGGGGAAATTAGCCCAGGACAGAGAATGTCTAATAAGTAGATGGGCTCTGCTACGGAGCTAAAGAGCGACGTCTTGCACAATAATTTGTACTAGTCATAATGACGTTTGAGATATCTTCACCTTTCATTCTGCCTAGTCAAAACTGAATTAATGATATCTGCAATTGCCATTTAAGATGTGTGACGAGTTGAATGTTGTTTTCAATGACGAGATGACCGATATCTGTAATTCAGTTTTGCCTAGTCACACACATGAGGAGCATGTAATGTTATTTTTATTTCTTACACCTCAGGCCAGCTTTGAACCCTGTTGTTGTGTCTGGTTTGAGTAAAATGACACATGTATGTGGAACGTTTCTCTCTTCTCATTTTCAGCAATCAAAGTGAACTGCCGAGGCTATAGCGGCGTAAGCCCCAGCGTAAGCTCCAGGTTAAAGGATACATCATGGGAAGTGGAGGAACAGTACTTCAACAGCAATATTTCAATGGCTGACAAAGGTCCTGATGGCTCAATAGTCCTCAGTAGTGGCACACCAACTAACATGCGTTTACTCAAAGGCTAGATCAAGATTAAATTCTTATCTCATTTAGTAACTCTTTAGTAACTTTGAATTTAGTAAAACTCACATAGACACAGTCTTTAGTTCCCTGACCAGGGAGTTTAGTGTTTAAACTTAGTGTTCTTTTTCACAGGCATTCTGAAGAATGGGTCACACACCTTCCCATTCACGTTTGTCGTTCCAGGTAAGAGTGGTGATAATGCTGTGTTCATCACACACTGAATTCTTTCTAATCATTTGTGCATTTGACTGTTTGCATTTGAAAAGAGGCCGGTCTCCCGGTAGGAATGTGAAATTATGACACTGATTTGTCTTTGTGGCACTGAGTTCATGTCTATTTGCAACAATCTTAGGAGGCGGTGGTGGGGTCTTGTAATATGTGTAATATCAGTTGTCATATCATGTGTGGACTGTTGTGTATATCCAGACAAAGCAGTGACTTATCGGCATGTAAAGTACTTCACAGTAGTTTAATGCTGTTGTGGTATTTTGGTCAGAGGAGTGATATTGTGTATTTGTGGCCTTAAAGTGAAACAGATGCCTGTTAGACACAAATGTCTTCTGTATAGATGGGTGATTGCTGAATCTCATTAATTTTTCATGTTCTGGCTGAATTTTAGGTTGGGTAAACCATAAAGCTATTTTTCAAGAGTTCTGGGAACAGCATGCTGTTACTGTTACTATCCTATTACTGTGAGAGGATAAAAACTGAAATATTAATACTACCTATGAACACTGTCTTCAGCATATACCTGATATTCTCTGAGAGAAAGAAGGGAGCATATATTTTTTTAAATATTATGACCATTCTACCCATTGTTCTTGTTTTCTTATTTCTTTGCTTTCTTTGTCTCTGTCTCTTTATAGCCAACGCTCCATCAACCTATTTTGGTAATTATGGCAGGACTATATTTGAAATCCGAGCCTTTGTTGACTTGCCTCACTTTTCAAATGGCTACAAGGCAGAGAGGGTTTTCTACATCCAAAAGCCCCTTAACCTCAACACTGTACCTAATATTCAGGTTAGAAATCTGTTGCATGATTACATGCCTTCATACCTGCAGTTGACATCACAGATACGGCGGTCTTTTTGAGTTTTGTGTGTTAGCATGTTCCATTGTCCGTGAAGAAGTGCCATCTCTCAAAGAGCTATTGCATAGACTTCAAGGCATGTGCTTTCTATTTACAGGATATTAGCTACTCCTCTGTCACTAAGGACTTCACGTACATGCTTCTGAAAAATGGTACCATTGTGCTAAAGGCGACCAGTGACCTGCGAGGGTACACCCCTGGCCAAATCATTAAACTAGAAATGGAGATTGAGAACAGGTCGGGGAAATCCACAAGCACAGTGGTAGCCAGCCTCATACAGGTACAAATATACTGGTGTTATATGTATAAAAGTGATTTTTATGTTGGTGATAAATGTGTGTGTATATGAGAGAGAGAGTGTGAGAGAACATCACAAATCAGGGTGTCCGATGGGTAATCTTTTGTCATTGTGTTATGATCCTGTGATGTCGATGTGAACAGAAAGTGACCTATAAAACTAAAAGGTCCATCAATGACCTGAGGACCGTTGCGAAAGTGGTGGGTGCCGGCGTGAAGGCCAAGACGGAGGCCAAGTGGAAGGAGCAGATTGTTGTGCCTTTTGTTGCTCACTCCACTCTGGAGGGCTGTGGACTAATCAACTTTGAATATTACATCCAGGTTAGCAGTGTGGTACCATGGGCAAATCAGTTTAAGTGAATCTGTGACCGTTTCTTCCCTCTCAGGTTTGCAAAAAGCACTTAATCTGCATCTCCAGTTTGTTCATATTTCTGTGCAGCGGCTCTCTCCCCGCTTCACATGTTTGTCACACCATGTTTTATGTGAAATGTGAGAGTTTATAAATACCACCTATAATTAGGGTGCCTACTTGTAAATAACATTTATGTATATTTCTGTTGAGCACACCCTTCCTCCTCCATGCAGGTCTCGCTGAAATCCCCTGACGTATTACTGACTCTTCCCATCTTCATTGGCAATGTTGCCGTGGACACCACCCATCCCAGCGACTCTGCCTCCTCCAGTGCCCCCCTGCTGGGCAGGAGCACAAGCCCCCGGAGGTGGGCAGGCCGCAGGCCGAGGAGATCGTGACCATGAGCCACTCTCAGCCACAGCACAGACAGTCCGTCTCGCCCCATTCCTTCCACAAACTTTTTTTATATCAGTCGTTCGGGTCACCGGAAACGTTCATGGTGTTCAAGTAACTGCAGCCAACAGGTAGAGCTTCCAGGCAGCTACGGTGCTACACTCTGGGGGCATGTGAATGAGCCCTCATGATCATGCTCCCAGAGTATAGCGCTGTAGCAATATTATTAATATTGGTTATGTTGCCTAATGATTGCATTGATCGTGTAAGCAGTCAAATCATTCATTCCACAAGTATAAGTAAGTATAAGTACATAAGTATATATACTCTTTTGATCCCGTGAGGGAAATTTGGTCTCTCATTTATCCCAATCCGTGAATTAGTGAAACACACACAGCACACAGTGAACACACAGTGAGGTGAAGCACACACTAATCCGGAACAGTGAGCTGCCTGCTACAGCGGCGCTCGGGGAGCAGCGAGGGGTTAGGTGCCGTGCTCAAGGACATTTCAGCCGTGGATGCTCAACCACTTCTCCCACCCACATTTTTCCTACTGGGTCGGGGATTGAACCAGCAACCCTTTGGTTACAAGCCCGAAGCCCTAACCAGTAGGCCATGGCTGCCCCCAATACATTGCCATAAACATACCCCCTTATAAGCGTTGGTCATAAGAGCTAGTTAATACAAAGAGTAAGTTATACATTCAGGCCTTATTTAACTGGGGTAAGAGCGGTGCCTTTTGATCATACCTTTTTACACTGAGTATTGCTACACCTGCACCAGCAGCATGCCCACCTATACCTGTATAAGAAAGCCTTTAGTTAACTCATCTTATCTTGTAGACTACTTTTTCAGATTATTCTACCTCTTTATTGGAGGGCGCAGCCAGCCAGAAGCAGATGGGCTCCCCCTATTAAAAGAATTATCCGGAGTAAAATGCACTTTAGATCGATTTACGGATGATTGGGAGTACATACGTTGAGTTGACATCCAAATCATGTCATTCGGATGTGTTTTGAGAAAGTTTGATGTTACCGCTTTTAGTCAAAGCTTCGTTAAGCGTGGAAGTGAGAAGGGCATATTATTTCGCTGCTACAAAAACGCTATTTTTATACCTCTTCTACAGTTCCAAACAACATTGCACTTACGTGGTAGTGAGTAGAGGGTCCCTAAAGCCAAACCGGTATCCCGAGGTCTTTATGTGGTCGGATAGAGAGTCCAGAATGAATTTCATCAAGCCAGTACCTTTCGGAAATGTTGCCATCTTTGCTGCCATCTTTGCCATCTTTAGGGAAAGTCCGATTGATATTGCCAAGTGTGCTCTGGAAATTCACAATTTTTAGTTGCCGTTAAAAAAAAAAAAAGATAGTCCAGTATTTCTTTTGAAATTGAAATGAAGTTGTATGCACTGGACTAAGGTTTTTTTTTTTTTTTTTTTTTAAACGGCGACGAAATTGTGAATTTCCAGAGCACACTTGGCAATCGACTCCTACGGAGTATAACCTAAGTATGTCATCATATGGCCAACTATAAAGATGTAATCTGCCTGTTCCCAGGGATGGGTAGTATTTCTGAAACATGTAATATGTGTTTCAAATCCAAAATAGTATTTTGTCATTTGTATTTTATTGGGTTGAAGGAAATGGCTCTGTATTTTGTATCAAAATACTTTATTGGTGTGTATTTTTGTATTTTAAAAATACTGCAAAATACTAAATGTGAAAAACACAAAAAAAGTAAATACTACACACAGGTGTAATGAATAATTGGTAATTAGGCAACAATGGTTTATGTTTATCGCAATCAGCTAATGTGAGAACAGCTGTGTTCAACAACACTTACAGCTTTTCAGTGACTGCTATTGCTGAAGCATCAGCCCTGGTCTGAAGCACTGGTGTGAAGTGGTACGCAAGTAAAGATGAGCAAGTTGACCTGTGCAAGTTCACATAAGGACACTGACAAAGGCAACCATGTCCCATTGTAGCATCCTTTTCTGCATTCCACAGTGGGGAGAAGTTCACCTTGTTTAATTAAATAACAATTCTATTTCCTTATTAGCTGCATACTTGAGGTTGGAGATATTAAGGCACGTCAAGTCACTCACATACTGGAACTTCAAGATACATAGCCGTATGATTTTCTTATTCAGTTCTGCAATGGACTTGAATTATGAATTTTGGCACAGATACACAATTATGATTTTGGCCTATTGATTATAATGTGGTTAATTGAAAGCTCTGTCAGTCATTTGGATAAGCATCAGCTAGATGACTAAATGTAAATGTAAATTCTTGAATTATTCTTAATTTTGATCACACTACATGAACTTGCATATGGTATACGACAGGGGCCAAATTGTATTGTTTTTTACTATATAGTTTTACATGTTTCAGAAATACTACCCATCCCTGGGAACAGGCAGATTACATCTTTATAGTTGGCCATATAATGACATACTTAGGTTAATACAGTATTTCACCAGTTAGGGCACAAAAATGGCCAGTAGCTGCACTGTGTAGCCTATCTTGACATGTCTTTAAGTTTTGGGTTACAATATACAGGTAGTGGGCTCTCTGTTGATTTTAATGAGTAGGCCTAAGCCTAAAGTTACAGCATTTCTATCACAATTGACCAGACTTTGACCTTTTGTCTTCTTTAAACAAAATTCTGACTATGATTGTTCCTTGTATTGCATCATGAGCCATCACTGCACCTATTGCATTCTACTGTTGTTAGCCTTAAGCCTAGCTCAGTCATTATGTTGTACCACATCACCCTCCATTAGAAGTGCAATGAGCTGCATTGAGCATAATAAACTGCATTTAGAATTCCAAATCCATATTTCTAGATATTTTGGTAAAAGTAACTTAAAAGTAATACAATAGTAGTGTAATGCCTTATAATTCAGAGACAGTAATATTATAATGTAGGCTAATTAATTACTTTGAAATGACAGTAATAAGTAATACATAATATATTACGATTTTGAAGTAACTTGCCCAACACTGATTAAACCACATGTCACTGCTTGACTAAATGAAAAATATAGGCTACTGAACATGCATGGAGATCGTCATAGTTGACAGAAATTACGATACTGATTATATAATAACCTATAGGCGAATTTTTGCCAGGGCCGAATTTTGTTCCCAGTCCGACCCTGGTGTTACATGTTATTTTCTATATTTCTGATATGTTGCTGATTGGATCATAAACGACCACAGCAATGAAGAAAAGTGAAAGTGATTGATAATGACTGACTGACTCTGTTATTGTGTTACATGCTTCAAATGTAAAGCACTTTGAGCTACATTCTATGTATGAAAGGTGCTATACAAATAAAGCTTCTTCTTCTTCTTCGAAGGTTGTCAGCTGATGCAAAGACATTTTTTGTCCAATGTCATATTTCCTTCAATGTCTGACTCAATGCTAGTGATTACATCTTGGCAGACAACTGAATGTCAGTGGGGTATGCTACGAAGCATGTTCGACATATCTAGGCTATGAAGACATATCGAGGCTTCACAAAGCCTTGACTCAGGGGTATACGTTAAGTGATAATACGATAGCAGTTATACGCACCTCGCTAACCCACTAATCTAGATTCGTAGTGTACTCCACATGTCATAGAAAATCTAGTAAATATTTCCATATGGATCTGTGGCCTGTAGCTCCACCTAGTGGAACAACAGGTAAATCAATTAGCAATGAACCCAATTGGTTGTGTTTGACCTTATGTGGCTCTGCTGCACACCACTGACTTAACACTGGACTAATGTGTTGGTTATCTATTTTTGTCTGACTTTCTCTGGCGCGTCACCATGTCATATGATACTAAAACCTCTTGGGAACAAGATGGCTGTAGCCAGACGCTACAGTTGCTCTCCATCCTCTGCATGAGCGAGAGCACGCCCCTCATGATGCCCAAACATTGCACATTGTTAGACAACATTGTTAGTCGTGTCAGTTGTGGACTTCAACCAATAGAAGGGATGGTCCAAGCTTGTCTGCCAGCTCCACCAGCAGACCACGACTGTGTTCCAATTTGCATGCTGTACTTACGCATACTGTACTTATTCACCTACTGTACTTACAATACCTAATATGAGTGCACAAGTGCATTGCATATTAAGGTATTGTAAGTACAGAAATATGCGAATTGGAACACAGCCCACGTCTGTCTGACTGTCAAGTGAGCTGCTGACAGAATTTCTGCCTACATCCCACATGTTTTGCTGTTTGATTAACTGTACCTGCCGTGTTTGCCTTTTATTTATTTTCACAAAGCCTTCTCTCTTGTGATGAAGATTGTCTGTATAGTTTTCAAATCAATAAAATATCTGTTGTTCAAAAATTTTTTTTTTTTTTAAATACACATATATTAGAATAAATCAAATTAAAATTTGAGAACAAACACACTCATAAAAAGGTATGATATAATAGATAGAATATAATAATGTTTTTGGAGTAAGATCTAGTTGGTGTCTGTCTGGTGTCCCTCTGTGTGGGATGGATGTGTAGACAAATGCCAGTTGTGATCAAAAGTCACAAATATCAGTCAGTGCTGCTGAAACGAATAAAAATAGGTAACTTTGTGCATACATGGCCAATGTTCTGACATTTTAGTCTTACTGGTTGTTCCCTTCGCTTAGGTTGATAACATAGATGTTTTCTTACACATCAGCTGGAGTTAAAAGTGCAGTATTCTAGGCCTACACTGTCTGTTGGTCAATTCTATGTGTGTGAAATCATACAGTGTCTTGCAGCAGTAAAAAGCGCCAACAGAGGGCGCAACTAGGTCACATGGTTACTGTTGAGCGGATGAGGGGAGGGGAGGAAGAGGAAGACAGCTCGAAAACTTTTCCCTCTAGTAGCAGTTTCCTGGCAGTTTCTCACTTCAATGGCTACCGTCCGAGAAAAATAGGTAAGAAGCTGACCCATATTCCTGAATGCACAGTGCAGAGGTAAATGGACTTCGTCAGAGTTGGCACAACAAACTCATACTTTTTATATTTAATTATAATGCGGAGAAATTTGGTATAGACTTCTTTTGTCCTGTGCTTTTTGGCTTGAGGAGACGTATCTTTCAGTTATGAGCTTTCCCACTCGAAATCATAATGTGCATGGAACTAATGTTAAGGCAGTGAAAATGAGTGGTTTAACCTTGGCCTGTGCAAGTTAACCTAAGCTAACGATTATTCCACCGCATGTTATCTGTGGACACGTCGTAATTATTACTTGGAAACTTTCCTCCTATGTCCATGTTAATTCATTGCAAATATTTTTGTGCGCTGACCCCAATCAAGCCGTGGCAGCTCCAACAAACCTATACTGTTGTTATTCAATGCTAGATCTTATTGGGAGATTCAAGTGGTTGCAAATCTGGCCAGAAATCTTGTCAGATATAAGAGCTGGATGAAATGAAAGCCATAGCCAGAGGACGTAGTACTGGTGAGTGCTATTGTAGTCGATGAGATGCCTTCATTCTGCTTGTGTTTTGATATCTGATGTATGGCCTACTCCACCTACAGGTAGTCTTTGTTTTTGCCACCCCATCCGCTACTCATCTGTTGTTGTTTTTTTTACATATGCTACTACATATAAAATAAAATATTATATGTATAGTATAAGTATATATCCAATATTATATTATAATATTACTAATAATGCTTTTAAGGTTAGAGGATGTTTCCTTTCATGTGATGTAGAGGATGTTTCCTTTTCAAGTGATACTACAACGCGAGGATTGACAGTAAAGATATCACAATAATCCATGTATTCAGAGGTCTTCATTGTTTTTCTTCGCTTATTCTTATCTTATCATCTTCATTGTGAGTGTTGTTGCAAGCTGAACAGTTTGCTTATCACAGGTATTGCCAGGCATGGAGATGCTCCCAGAAGGGGTAGAAAGCCAAAGAGAAAGCTGGAAGCAGGCGCCCACCAGAGCACTCTAGTGGGAGGAGGGGTGAGCGGTCACACCCTCCTCTGCCAAAAACCTGATGGCACTGTTCCTCAGGAAGCAGCAGTCTTTGCCAATAATGGCCTCCAGCTCAACAAACAGAACGGCGCCAGCTCTGAAAAGACCCAGGCTTTGGCTCCAGGGGGTTTGTTGTCGGGGCATGCATCTAATACCCCATCCACCACAGCTGCACCCACAGGGGAGGGCAGCGGGGTACGACAGGAGCACGGGCAAGTTGTCGATCCCTCTCCAGGAAAGAGCCGCATGGCTTGGAAGTCCATGGTGAAATCCGCTCCTGCTCCTCATGTACTCCAGGTAAAGCCTGAGTGATTGTTTCAGTTCCATATAGTCCATATGAATTAATTTTTTATTTCAGAAGGTGTAGCATTAGCAATTAGTCAGAGCACAGCAGTTTTGACCTGAACAACATTAGTCAAGTCATGGATTTTAGAGCAGGGATCTCACCAAAATGATTTAGGGTTGATTTTTGTTTTTTATTCCACACAGATGCTGAATAAAGACAAATCCCCAGCCACAGCAGTAAGAGACGTGGAGAAACCTCTGCATATCAAGCTACCTCGGACTCAGAAGCCATCTGCACTGCCTCGAACAGGTCAATCTCATAGCTAGCTTAATTTTCTCATCTCAGCGTACAAACGTCTTTAATGTATTTCAAACTGCTGTTAGTTTTGGCAGTCAATGCACAGATACTGTATGTTTGTCTGTTGTGGTCAAGTAGATGTCTTTTTTGTGAATTTTGTTTTCTAGTTTCAAAGAAAAAGAAAAGGAAAATGGGAACATATAATTTTGTCAACAAGAAGAAAACAAAGGTGGTGAAAAGAGGGACCCAACCCTTATTTTCATCTCAGGTGACCTTTGAAAAGATATCCTCCAATCCTATAATGACTAGCTCAGATGTGGCCTTCACAACTAATGCGTGTTTATTTCAATGTGATGGAAATTATTGTTTGAAATACTTGTATGTGTTCACACAGTATGTGCATGTATGGTTCAGTTTGATTGTGTTTCTGTACTGAGACATTCTGCTTATGAGAGCTAATGCGGTTAGGATACGGCACTCTTATGGCTAGTGCAATCAGAAAATCCTTTGCTGCTGTGTGCTCTGGTCTCCTGTCAGATGGACTTTAACTGTCAATGGAATGAGAGAACTTCCACTTCTTCAACATTCGGCTTATCATCTGTTGATGTCCATAGATGGTATAGATGTTTGTTATCTTGTTTTGTATAGAGTGGATTGTTTGTTGATCTGCAGGAAAGTTCCACCATGGAAGGCGCCACCTATGGTGGTATGGAAGCAGAAGCTGGAGCAGTGGCCCCTGAAGACCGAGCAGATACATCTAGAACAGACACCTCTGTGTCTACAGATGAGACCAGCCCAAAGGACACAACGCACGAAGTGGCCAGAGGGATCGAGATGTACACAGAGTTCCCTCTGCACTCACTTGACCTGAAGGGTCAGGAGGACATCTTCTGCTCCCTGCAGTCAGGTGAGCAGACTACAAGACCGCATTGTCATAAGAAGCATGTCCAGGTCTGGCAAGCTACATTTTTTTTTGCTACATAGGCCACATATTTTTTCTTTTGTGCCAAAATGCTTGAAATAGTGTCTGGAGGTAGGGCTTAATGTTGTACTCAGTGATCTTGGCTGAGGTGGTGTTTTGAAACCATTGTAATAGGCATCATAAGTCATAATAAATCAACACATTTCCTCCTAGCTGTGTTCATATTACACTTATTTTTAGTAATTGTTAATATCGTATGCAGTTTAAATGTAAGTTCTTTGGCATTTGTCTCAAGTGTTGGCTGTTTTAATGCCTATATGCAGTATGTGGATAATTTTCTGCCTCATCTCAGTCGCTTCACGCTGAAGCATCTGCCAAAAACACTACATGTAACTGTAGGTTAGCTTAAACATGTCCACCTCGCCACAGCACACGCACACGGAGCAGCTGAAAGAAGCGGGTTGCTTTTTGGCTCGCCAGGTATGTCAGATGGCCCGGACGCCATGGAGACAGATGCCATGCTGGAGCTCCCGCTGTGCTGCTGCCGCATGGAGGCCCCCAAGAGCCAGGAGATCCTGACGCTGTCCGAGGGCAAGTGCATGGCTGTGGAGAGTGTGGACGGACAGGTAGCATGGTTGCATGTTTCGCTTTTTCCTTAAGTTATAGTTTATTATTATTTATTCATTTTAGACGATTACTATTTTAACAAGTTCTTTTTGTTGAACTCTCTTTTGTACAAAGGTATGCACTTTCAAATTCTGTTGTACATATATAATGACAATATAAGGTCTATTCTATATTCTATTCTTTTTTTATATTTCTGTTAGACTTATACACATATTCTCAGATGACTTATTTGATTTCATTTTGTAAAGATATGTTTGGTATTAAAAAGTTAAATCTTGAGGCATGATGAGAGAAAAACGAAATGGCTCAGAGCGTTATATAAAAGGAAAGTAACAAAGCCACTCTGTTTAGAAAAAGATATGATGAAAGCCTTTAATTAAACATGGTAACTGGTTCAAAAGCACATGGGCTATATCTTGAGGCATTTTGGCACACACTGAAGGTGATTGTCCCATCGTAGGTGCCAGTTGATTTCTCTTGTTCTCTCGCAGCTCAGTCTCTGCAGGAAGAACATCCAGAAGCAGGAAATGATGCGGCCATCCATCCGGATTCCGCTGTTGGTGCTGTGTGAGGACCACCGCGCTGGCATGGTCAAGCACCAAAGCTGCCCCCGCTGTGGTTTCTTCTGTCGGGCAGTAAGTTGAGGCGCTTGTGGGGCAGCCGTGGCCCACTGGTTAGCACTCTGGACTTGTAACCGGAGGGTTGCCGGTTCGACCCCCGACCAGTGGGCCGCGGCTGAAGTGCCCTTGAGCAAGGCTCAATGCTCCCCGAGCGCCACCGTTGAAGCAGGCAGCTCACTGCGCCGGGATTAGTGTGTGCTTCACCTCACTGTGTGCTGTTTGTGATTCACTAATTCACCGATTGGGTTAAATGCAGAGACCAAATTTCCCTCACGGGATCAAAAAAGTATATATACTTATACTTGTCCTAGTCTAGTGTTGTAGAGTCACAAACCAGCCAGTCAGTGTTCACTGGGTTTACCACAGAGTTAGGTTGGGCCTTTTTAGTCAAATACGCACACCTAACTCTACCTGTTCCATGTTATACTGTATGTAAGTTATTGAAGTGGAAGTTTGTGTTTCTGTTTCAGTCTTTCATTTGAAGTCTTTGAATTTTGTCACTTTTGCTGCATTGCATGTAATGTTATACTGTGGCACGATGAGGGGGAACCAAACTGTCCTTTCCAGAGAACTTGCTTGCAAAATCTGCTTACCTGCTTTAACTTTTGTGACTCAGACTAGCATCACTGTGGCATTATAGGAAGGCTTTGCATAGCATTAAGGAAGCTCTTGGCCTAAATGTGCCTTTAAAGCCTATACAGTATTTATGACTGCAGTATCTTGGATGTTCCTCAGGGGACCTTTATGGAATGCCAGCCTGATGGCAACATCTCTCACCGGTTCCACCGCGGCTGTGCCTCAGTCATCCGTGGGGAGATCTACTGCCCACACTGTGGCGAGGATGCTAGCCAGGCGCAGGAAGTCACCATCGCCAAGCCAGACGCCATGTTTGTTATGCCAACAGCGACCGCTCTCCAAAACAAGACGGATCTCTCACTGAAGGGGTAGGTTGTAGACCTGCTGCGTGCTGGCATGTAGATCTTCCAGGCTTCGTGCTCACAAGAACACCTGCGCTGAGACCTTTTGACAAAGATAATGATTCTCTGTGAGGAAAAAAAAGCACCACATGGTCGTGGTTAATTTTTACTCATTGCATCACCCACGTCATTACCTTGATTCACATGGTCTGATGAAATAGGTTGATATTCACTCTCCTAAAAGGCCTGGAAAAGATGCAGATATAAACTATCTGATGTTTTTTTTTAACTTTGAGATATTCTGTCCACTGTCCACTGCCAGACCTTTCTGGTCAAGAGTTGATTTTAGGAAGAACAGCATTTGCTTAGTCTTCACAGTTCCTACTGGAATACTCATAAACACTGCGCCTTTTAGGACTATTCACTTTTTCCTTCAAAAAAAAAAAAAGCAGTCATAGAAATCATCACCGCACAGCGAACAGAATTCAGAAGAATTTGGCTGACATTGAGGTCCACTTTGGCAGACTTTGGGCTGGTCTGTTGGAATATATTCTACTTAACACACATGTGATTCCCCAGTAGGTCTAAGATTGGCCCTTATGCGGCGTCTCCCAGTAAGTCCAAAACTGGAGCCGTGGCTGCGGAGGCGGGCGCCACCAAAGAAACACTCGAGGGCATCCTGGAAGCACTGGATGAGCAAACGACCTCAAGGTAAACTTAAAGACAATGTGTAGTGTAAACAATGTTACAATATACCTTATGCAGTGCTGATACTACTTATGTACTCCTCATATGAAATATCCTGTATTTCTTAAACAGCTCTTCACAATGCAAGTAGAACGCTCCATTGACTTGAATGGGATTTTCCAAAGTTCTAGCGGTCATTATTTTTGACTAAAGGACCTCTGAAAAAAATAAGGACAATTATGACTGTCAATGGCAACAGAGTTTGTGCTTCTAATTCAGATCCTTCATATCACTCCGCAACTACTGGAACTTCATTCAAAAGTGAAAAGCAGACGGTTGATCAGCTGTGTTCTAAAGAATGTTTGATTCAAGTTCCGCTGCGCGTCGGGGTCCGGTTCGCCCTGTCGGGACTTATTTTCCCAATAATGACTGGCGTTCTATACATTATCCCTTAGGTAAACTGTATGTAGTATGTGAAACTTTTGATAAAGATGTTGTGCCTTGTAAAAGTCACAACATCACAAGAAATGTGCCTTGTAAAAGCCTTTTTTCCCCCTCTGTCTTTTAGGTATAAGAAAACACAATATCCTCCAGTGCAGCTTTTTACCTCTGCTAAGCAAGGAGACCTGCAGTCAGTTATGCAGATGTTGGGTAAGAACTCTAATGTAGTCTCTCTGGGCTTATCTGAGGGAGTGTCACTGGACTGTAAGGGACTGCTAGCTAATATGGAATGATAGTCACACAACCTTTTGGTATTATTCAGCATGGCAGCATATAGGTATAACATATAGATTTCATGGGCGGATGGCCGAGTTTCTCACAGTATGGGGAACATGGTCAGTATCTCCTATCTGGGACATGGATGTCAAGTATTTTCTTTTGCTCTCTGTAGTGGAAGGGGCAGACCCCAATCTAACAGTGGACGGCACCAAGAGGCAGACACCCCTGCATGCAGCGGCAGGAGGGGGCCATAATGAGATCTGCCACATGCTGGTGCAGGTATTTCTGCTTGTGTTTCATTCATCTTTATATCACATTTACATATCTGATCCCAGATGGTTTTATTTCATATAATTAGTGCTGCATGTTTTTGTTGATGCAAAGTGTCTTGTATCTGGCAATATGGCTACTGACGTGTGTGTGTGTGTATGTGTGCGTGTGTGTGTGTGTGTGCGTGTGTGTGTGTGTGTGTGTGTGTGTGTGTGTGTGTGTGTGTGTGTGTGTGTGTGTGTCTCCCTCCCCGCCTCCACAGGCTGGCGCCAATCTTGACATGTGTGATGAAGGTCAGAGAACCCCGCTGATGTATGCGTGCCAGAACAATCACCTGGAAACGGTTAAATACCTGCTCAAAGCAGGTGCAGCCACTAACCAGAAGGTACTGTTGGTCCATGATCAGACTCTCCAGATCATCTCAGTCCGGCGCTAATGCACTGATGAGCATTTAGAGAAACACTGTGAATAAAAGACACAAACCCAACTTTTCTGCCAGACTCTTGATTAAGACCTGGGCTCATGAGAAGTAGGATCCTTTTCATGTTTCATGTTTACATCCCTCTGTACATTACTTATTGATTCAAGCTCTGCTTGCATCCTCTGCCAATTTGCTGCTTGTGATTTCTGCCAGTGATCATTTACAATTTTCTTTGCTCCAGGACCTGAGTGGCTCCACATGTCTGCACCTGGCAGCTAAAATGGGCCATTACAGCATCATGCAGCACCTGCTCACCGTGGCCTCTCTCGATGTGAACTGTCAGGTAACTGTACACAGCTTTGTCTGTTTTTATTCTCACTAAATTTGCATAGTTAACCAAAACAGTGCAATGGCGATTTGAATTTGCACCCTCTATCCTTAAAAAATGCCATTGGTATTTATTTGAATCTATTGTCATTTGCCATCAGGTTACTATGAGAATTTGAATTTGCACCTTTATCCTGAAAATGGCGTTTGTTTTTATTTGAATCTATTGTCATTTGCTGTCAGAGTTATTAAATGTGCTGCTGTGGCATTGCGCTGTGTTATTCAGACCAAGTTCAAGGTGTTCTGATAACCCACAGACAAACCTGCGCAGACCCCCTCCCCCCACTCGCCCTTCAGAAAGCTCATCTGGTGGCTGATCTGGTCAGGGCGGCGTGGTCGAGGCCTGTCTGCTTCCATTAGAAGCGCAGTAGTTCAGAGATGGATTGTGCCCTATAGAGGGATCCCTGGGGCCCGCTCCCCTGCAGGGAAAACTTATTCATGTGGATAACCATCAAAGCCCGTGCAGGTTACGGGGAAAGCATCAGACTTGCATTTTCCCTGCTAAATACATTGAACATGACAGCCCCTAACCTTTGTCGGCAAAATAAACATAACTCTGGGGTCTCCTGGGCCTTGACATTACTTTTGTGATGCACAAAAGAGCAAAGACGCTGAGAATACACCTGGATGGAGGAGAATGATAAAATGGCCGGAGGAAGAGAGACTCCCTCGCTCCTCTGTTTTGTCAGTGATTTGTATGTGTCTTGTGATGTAAAGTGTCAGAATTGGGAGCAGATTGCCTTGTGCCTTTGTGCATGAGGCACCGGTGGTGTTGTCTTTTTAAATAAATGATTTTTATTGCTTTGCTTTTGGTTTCAGGACGATGGTGGATGGACTCCAGTCACGTGGGCGATCGAATACAAGCACAAAGACCAGGTGCACCTGCTGCTGTCCAAAGGCGCCGATGTCCACGTGAGGGACAAGGTCAGTGTGCCGCCCCTGTCCCACATGCTCTTCTGGTCTGTGTCCTGTCACTCAGATGATCTCTGGTAGAGACAACGCTCCACCCTTGTCTCATACATGAATGGTTAGAGCGCCAGATTTGCAATGCAAGCCTTTTTTCCCCCCTCAAGGAGCTGGGATGTGGGAGGGAAGCTAAAGGTGATGGGGGATGGGTGTTGAGGTCTTGTAAAGTGCTGTATGTCACCGATATGGCGACGCCAGCTGATGCTTTTAGTGGATTTAATTCCAATGTTTTCCATTCTGTTTCTCAGGAGGAGAACATTTGCCTGCACTGGGCAGCCTTCTCCGGCTCGGACGACGTGGCGCAGCTTCTGCTGGAGATGGGCTCTGACCTCCACGCCGTCAACATCTACGGGGACTCGCCGCTGCACATTGCCGTCCACGAGGAGCGACTCGACTGTGTGATGTGAGAGGAGCTTCTAGAAGGGGGGGCTGTGTTGTGCCGTTAAATATGCATGAGACCTCCCAGGTCTCATGCACGCATGTGGAATTCAGACATGACACAGAAATACATACGCAAACTAGTCAGAACCTGGTGCATTCCTTTCCGTTCAAATCCACAAGCAAAGAGGCTACACTGGTTCCAGTTATGGTGTGTGTGTGAGCTAGATTAGAGGCATAAATCACATGACCGTTAACTGCACAACAGTGCTAATGCAATACTCTAGCTAAGAATTCTTATGTTTGTTGAATAAAGAAAATGGCTGAACAGACAAATGGAATTAAGGCAAAGCACACGATAGGCCCTTTCCAAAACTAATCCCTACCCACTCCCCTTAATTACCAAGTGAACTCGGGTGGGAAGCACCCTCGCAGCTAAATGAAGTTCCCTCTTGGTTAGCGCGTAGGGTTACAATACTGCACTCAGCTTTGGGACGAACTTCACTCTCCTTAGTGGAAGCTGGTTATCACAGAACCATGGGTTTGTATACAAGCGAGGCCTACTCACACGGAACTGACATTTTGAAACGTCCTCCATGACATGCTGCATTAATTGACACACACTCGACAAGTGAGCATCGATGTTTACTCCGCGTTGGAGGGTTTATAACACACTACCACTTAACAGTAATTGGTTTCGGATGGCCCTTAATATGGCGGACCCTTCGCAAGAATGCGCAAACAAAGTGCAAGTGGGAGAGGGTGAAGTAACTAGTTTTGGACTGGGCCAGAGTTTTCTAGTTCCTGCCATATAATAGCAAGCAGTTTCATGATGTCATTTCCTCCACACTTCCCAGGCTCTTCCTGTCCCGGGGGGCGGATGTCAACATGAGGAATCGAGACGGGGACACCCCTCTGGAGCGCTGCCGGCCCAACTCCAAGCTGTGGACTATCCTCAACACCAACAAGAAGCTGACGGATGCCAGGAAGGGCAGGGATAACCAGGGGGACAGAGTCATAAGCAAGTAAGATGAGAACCGCTCCTTAGTCAGCCACAGTTACACCCTGCACGTTACTCATGGAAAAGTCTCCCAGTCATGAATGAGCATGAAATGTCAGTGAATGTTTTTTTTATATATATATCTTGGTAGGTCTTTTTTTAAGTATTTAAATGTTTTGTCTTCAGAAGGTTTTGTTTTTCATATCAGTGGTGGGGAAAAAAACATTGACAATGAATTGTTCTGATTTAACAATAAAACATATTTTATGAATTATATGTATATAAATAGATATTATTAGTGTAACCTTGTGTGTTTTTGTGTTTTTTTTTTTTTTTTTTTTTAACATTGTGTGTTTTGGTGTTTTTCACTACACATTTTTCTATCTAATTATTTCCTTGATTCTGTTGTTGCATAACTGAAAGGGCATGTTCTACAAATGGCCTTTGAGAAGTAATTTTAATATCTTGCAAGATGTGTGAATGCTAGTCCACATTCTGCAGCGCCGGCATTAGTCTATAGTCCTTCATTGTCCATCTAATGAAAAATCTTCAAAGATATAGACATAATGTTGTTAATCTATCTCAACTCTCTCTTCTAGGGATATCTCTCGAGGATATGAGTTGGTCCCCATTTCCTGTGTGAATGGAGTGGATCACGAGCCCTGCCCCAGCAACTTCAAATATGTCCCTGAAAACTGCTGCACGTCTCAAATGAATATTGATGAAAACATCACACACTTACAGGTGAACAGGCAATTCTGTCGCGACTGTTTAGTCAGTCAATATGTGACATGCTCTCATTATACCACAATGATTAAACACAGACAGACTAGAGTCCCAATAGCAAATTTCTACGCGTTCTCTCCATCTGTGTTTCCCCTCAGCACTGCAAATGCAAAGATGACTGCTCCTCCAATAACTGTGTTTGTGGCCAGCTCAGTATACGTAGCTGGTATGACAAGGTATTGTTCCAACGCAATGCAGTAATACACTGCCAAGCCTAGTATTGAGACCATTAATGCAAAATGATTTCGGACCTAAAGCGATTGTTCTTTGTAAAAGGAGGGCCGATTGCTTCCGGAGTTTTCCCGGGAAGACCCGCCCTACCTCTTTGAGTGCAACCACGCCTGCTCGTGCTGGAGGTCATGCCGGAATCGTGTGGTACAGAACGGACTCCGGTACTGTTGTCCCTTCCTCTCTTCAGTCTCCTGGCACTTCATCCAGCTCATAAACATTTCACAAGCTCTGTACAGTCACTGAGCCTCTGAAGGGATTGATACCAAAATTGCTCTTTGATCAGGCTGCTTCACTCCTGTTGTGTTTTCAGGACCAGGCTCCAGGTCTTCCGAACCGATCAGATGGGTTGGGGAGTAAGAGCGCTGCAGGACATCCCCGAGGGGTCGTTCGTCTGCGAGTAAGCACAGACACATGAACCTCAAGTCAGTTCAAATCTCTTGGTCGCCTGGGGATGAATCGAAAACTCATCTGGGAGGGGGGGGGCTTGTCTTGCAGGTATGTGGGAGAAATAATCACCGATAAAGAGGCCAACACTAGAGGAAACGACGCCTTTCTCTTTAATTTGGACAACAAGGTATTTCCTTTAATCCAGTTTTATGCTGCTAAAAATGTCCCCACAAACCCTGTGGTGAGAGCTTGTGTGATGTGATGTGATGTGATGTGATGTGGTAGTGTTATCATTTATTAATTCCTGTTTGTCCAACAGGAGGTGCTGTAGCACAGATAGCAACTCACTGGGACGGGGGAAATCCGTTTTCTTCAGTTCAGCTGTAGTCACTGCAGAATCTGTGATCGCTTGCAAAATGATGCTGTAACATTATATCACAGGGCTCTAATGCTAATTCCAGTGGAGTTGCCATGCCTTTGCAATTCCACTCAGAAATTCTAATTAACAGTTTTTACCCATGCATGATCTCATTGATTGCAAATCAGTGGAAAATCCTCACGGTCTGCTTTCTGCCAGGTTGGTGATGTCTACTGTATTGATGCTCAGTTCTATGGCAACGTGGCCCGGTTTCTGAACCACTTATGTGAGCCTAACCTGTTCCCTGTCCGAGTATTCACCAAACACCAGGACCTGCGTTTCCCTCGGGTTGCTCTCTTCTCCTGTAGGCACATCAGAGTTGGAGAAGAACTGGGGTAAGTGCTGCTACGGGCACTGTCAAAGAGAGAGTTCCTGTCTTCATAGTTGGATGAGTGTGTTAACCTATTCAGTGTCTGACTGTAGATACATGTTAATGACCTTGTCCATTGTTGTGAACTTGCTGTTGCTTGAGAAAGGGGAAAGAGGAAAAAGTCCAGCCTGTGAGTCTGGCAAAAAGAGCATCATGTTGTTTTGGAGATGGTATCTAAATAAAATTGATTGAAATAAAAAAAAAATGCATTATCGATCCCAAAGCACATTTGCCCACTTCCATTGTCGTCGATACTTCTCCTCTTCTCAAACAGAAAGAATATATCTTCTCTGCCAAGTCATTTCATTACTGTTCCTCCTGCTTGTCATCCCAGCTTTGACTACGGTGAGCACTTCTGGAAGGTCAAGAGCAAGTACCTGAGTTGTCAGTGTCACTCGCCCAAATGCAGGTATGCTGCACGTGCCCTGGGCCAGAGCCAGGTGAGCCCCGCGCGGATGACACCTGGTCCTCTGCCCCCCGGTCCACTCTCCCGTGCACAGACCGCCAGCCCCACCAGTCTCCAGGCCACCAAACCATGAGCCCACAAGCTTCCCCGCCTGTGCTTTTATATTTTTTTAATGTGGAGTCCTAATGTAAGAATGTTTGTCATGTACCACTACTAAATTGAGCATAGGGTGGTAATAAGCGCATTTTTAAAGAAACTGCCTTATAGACAAAGCACATGTTTGATTGTTGAATGATCCTCTTCAGACTATGAATTCAAATGTGGTGCCAGTGGATGTGTGTGGTAGTGAACTGCATGCTCTTACTTCCACGAAATCATAGATTTTAGATTGAAATTAATGTGTGATAGGAAAATAGCAATGATGAGAAGCCAATTATTTTACAATTATATTTTTTACCAAATGTGTCTGTACAGAATGATGGGAGATGTGTCAGGGGGCAAAATGTTGGAATGGCCACTTTGCTGAGGAAAATAAGCCTATGGCTTAGTACTCCAGGGTAAAATAATGAAATCTGTTAATCAGTGCTGAGAATCATTGTCTTATGTGGGTTTTACTAGTATTATCTAAGAAATAAAGACAATTCAAAGTCGTCAGATGTTTGAGCACATTATTTTCTTTACTTATTATATTATAATACCTACAATTTGGATCATCTGCCTTTCTCCCATATGTTGCATCTTTTGCATAATCATCCAAGAACTTTCATAATTTGATTTCAGGGTGTTTCTGAAGGATCCAGCATATTGTAAGTGAATGTAATACCATGCTTTAAGTTATTAATGTGTCTAGAGAGGGATGGTCTTAGTCCAGAAAGCCTTCCCCAGTAATACTGTGCACCCTGGCCAGATTTGGTCCCATTTCTCGGACCCACCCCTTCATCGAGGCACAGATAGGAGTCAATTATATTATTTGCGTATATGCCATTCAAATATACTGATATCTACGATGAGTTTGAATCCTGATAATGTAACCGCATATCTTTTCGCTCCGCGAAAAGGGTGAGATGCTTTCCGCTTTTTACCCCACTGCCATGGATACTGTAACGGCACAGGTGGAGCCACTGACAGGGTGCTTTCTTAGTCATGTGATCTGGTTCAGAAGAAGCAGCGGCTGCAGAAATCTGTAATATTTTCATTGCCAGCGTGAGTCCTAGCGAAATAGAAGTGCCAATCTTATCCCGATTTTAGCCTCCATAGACTGTTGCACTGAAATGACTGGATTAAGGACAATATTTCAAGAAATGCCAGAAAGGGCGTGAGAGGGAGACGTCTGCAGTAACATCACATATGAGCTTCAAATAGCAAATGTCTTCATTCAGTATCTAGTCCATTATTAATTTGTAAGAGTGATTATTGCATGCCTATAACAGACATTCGCTGTCCCTGTTGCTGCTGCATGATTTTGCTTTTTTTTGTACATTCCAAGGCACTAGTTTGGACTGCAAATCTTTCGGAAATCACTGCATTTGGATACCACGAAGCGCATGGAAGGATTGTATTGTCTTGTCGTGTAAACTTCAGTCAATTTTATGGATTATCAGGAATGATCGGGAGAAATGTTGAGCATTTATTTTGGCCGAAGAATTCCGAAAGGAACCTTGGGGAAGGTTTCATTGTTGTAATATACAATTATTGAACAGCACCCTGTTGGATATTTGATACGGATGAAAACTCGTAGCTGGGACAACACAGTGCGTTGTGATGCTTCTTATCTATGCTCTCTCTGATGTCAATTTTGATTTCTACAGTGAGATCTGCGCGTTTTTAGAATGGCTCGCTTCGAAGAAGATCTACGATATGGAGGTGGCAGTCCAGCGAGTAGTGGAAGGGGGGCAAGCCGGCAGGGAGGCCCCCCAGCCGGCCCGAGGGTGTACAAGCAGTCAATCGCCCAAAGAGCCAGGACAATGGCCATATATAACCCAATCCCTGTCAAACAAAACTGTCTCACTGTCAACCGGTCCCTTTTCATCTTCAGCGAAGATAACATCATACGGAAATATGCAAAGAAAATAACCGAATGGCCATATCCTTTCAAGTGGCATTAATTGCGTTTAAGCTTGTACAGTCTTGAATTTTATGTTCCATACATAGCCTACTTATTAGATACATTTTAATTAACCTTATTATTCAGAGCGATTTGTTTTAGAGAGAATCCTTTTGTTATCATTTAACACTATTTGGCAGAATGATGTTGGTTAATTAACATCACCAAAGTTTACACACGTTAGCCATATTGATATCTCCATTCGGAGCTTTCCACATAGCTTAGCGTTTCATAACTGAAACGGACTGTGCTTGCCTATAAAATGTAATTTGTGCAAATTATTCGTTTAAGTAGCCTAACCTAATCACATGGGTGTTGTCTGACATGCTCATGTCCATTAAGGGCAGAAAGTGAGTCAGTGGCATTCAGGCATAGATAGCGCAGTGTTCATGAAATCAAGACATTGAATATAAATTGAATTTTTAGTTTTAGCAATTTTGTGCACCGATTTTGGTTTGCCACCTTTACTTTTAAAACGTTGTTGGCTACACCCATCATAGTTTGGCTCGATACATTACTGCAACGTGTAGGCTACCGAGCCAAGGAAACCTTGAATGTGTTGCCTACTTGATCTATGTGGCTAAGCTACAGTAACCATTGCTTCAAGGAAAGCTGCCTTTTTCAGCAAGCCACTGCGGTATCGATCTTTTTGTATAAGGCAATATACCTCCAGCCAGTCCTAGCAACCGACAAAGCATTGCAAAATAACACAATCACCGCTTCGTTTTTATAGCCGCCAATGAAACGCTGTCTATTGCTCCCCAGCTTAGTAAAAACCCAACTGGTGCAGTCCTCTCAAAACACAATAATAGTGAGTTCATATACCATGTGGGTTTTGGGTAGCCTCCTGACATTAATCCGTAGGCTAAACCGCTTCAGTTGTCGCCAATTTATTATTACATCTTATCGTTACTTATTGTGGCAAAATACTCATTTAGATTTAGAAATCCTACCTTGGATCTGTCAAACGTCAGCAAAATCTTAATATTCATTGTTAAAAGTTTTAGTAGTTAGGCTGTGTGAACGTTTCGTCTTTTGCTTGGACATCAAGCCTTGTCCAAGTATGCCTTGCCAGGAGTTGAACAAGTGCCCTCTCCAGGGTCCTGAACTCGCCAACACGTTTTCGCTAACCAACACTAAAACGTCCAGTTGTGCCAAGAGCTTGTGGAATCTATTAAGCAAATTTTGAGTTTTGTATGTAGTGGAAAACTATTTGTAGGCCAACTGATGGATGTGAGGATATCATTTTGCACAAGCCCCACTGGCAATAAGCAATGCAATCTAAACAATCTTCAACTAAGACAAAAAATGGATTTCCCATGTAATGTAGTGCAAGGGGGACATATATTATGGATTTTAAAAAGCAAGTTACTAGATTACATTTGTTCTCTTACAGATCTATTAAATGCATAAATACATTGCAGGTGGATTATGGCATGCCGACATTACAATAGTCGCTTAACCTAATGGTGTGTATTGATGTGCACATTTTCATCTTTAATCTTTCATTATCCTGGGGGGATATGCTTGCTGGTGTGTACATTAAGATGTGCACATTTTCATCTTTAATCTTTCATTATCCTGGGGGGATATGCTTGCTGAGCAATGCTCTTACATTAAGACATGACACCAGCCCTCCTCTGACGCAGACAGCTGCCCCTCGACAGTGCTTTGGAGAGTGCACATTACACACACACACACACACACACACACACACACACACACATACAGACCCCTAGAGCATCTGAGCCAGCAGGAAACCATAAACAAATCCATGTGCCAGCCACAGGAAAATGCATCGAGAAAAGTTACAGCTCAGATTATATTTGCACTCTCCTCTCTCTCTCTCTCTCTCTGTCTCTTTCTTCTCCTCTCGTCATCTGCCTCATTCTATCCCTGGCTGTCTCTCATGATGATTTTTCCTGCCATTATTGTTCAAATTTCTTTGTAAAAAAAAAAAAGAGAGAAATTGGATGAAACAGGGAATCTTAATGGAGTATTGTTGGTAATGTTACCCCTAATGATTAAATGCTTCAGTTCTGTTGTTACACTCCTTGACTCTCTCACTCCATTTGAGTACATGATTCTAGCCACCATCATCGCCAACTGCATTGTCCTGGCCTTAGAGCAGCATTTACCAGCGAGTGACAAGACCCCTATGTCAGAACGTCTGGTGAGTCTCTCAGCCTTTTCACATATCTTGATTCAATAGTCCAATATTCTCTTTCTGTGCCTGTCTGCGCACACTCATCTAGAGCCATTTATTGTTTGTCTAATGTGCACCACCAACAGCAGGATATTCCCTGCAGAGCATGCGACTGCGATGCACATCATAACTTCTTCTAAATTAACGTGAATCTTCTTCCCCAAAATATCACTTGCTGCTCATCCTTAATTTATGCCTAATAGTGGTCTGCCTTCTGAATTGAGCCGTATGGATTGGCAGTCAGTATTCTTAGCTAATTGTTGCCATGTCAGCAGGGAGGGTGTGGTTGTCTCCCGGGGCCGAGAGGGATTTAGCTCCAGGCCTGCTTTGTAAGCCAACAGGCACCACACAGGGCTCTGTATGATTGCTACCGCACCTTAGACACCCCCCCCCAAATTGCCAGCTGATCTCTGTTGTTAAGTCATACCAATAAAGGGGGTAAATGCTGTGAGGCTTTTCAGCCAATCAAAGGGGTCTTAAAGCTGCTGATGGCAAAGCTGTGCTGAGGATGAAAGAGAGTCCTGATTCAGCATTGGTGATTCGGAGCTGCACTCTTGGAGTAGATTGACCCTTGTGGATTGTTGGCAAATGACTCGCTTGACATATTGATGTTATCGTGAGTGGACATGAAGGGAGATCAAATTTCAGTCATCTTATTTGAGCTTTTGTTGAGAGACACACCCCACAGTCACTCTGCTTCCATCTCAAATGCTGTTTTCTCACAACGATTACAACCAAGCCTGCCATTTTTCTCAAGCCAACAGTGACCGGTTTATTAATTTAAAGAGAAATTATCAGTGTAGACATCAACACAAGTAGGTCATGCCACACCGGAAGATGTTATGCTTGACAAAGAAAATGGCAGTTTTTGGCTGCCATACTGTAGGTTGCAAGTTTGCTTTAGTTTAGTTACAACAGAGCGCTGTGCATTTAAGGTTCTGCAGTAAAGTACATTCTGTTGGAGTGCATTAGAATTTATGTCGGCATATCTCTGGGGTTTAATATGACTTGATGAAAGACAAGGACTTCTGCTGCTGCAGTCAAAGGACTGCGTTTCTAATGAGAACCCAGGCTGATTTAAGGGCCACTGTGATCATTTAGGGACAGAAGAAGGAAATTGCTCTGTGGCTTGAGACTCAGAAGGTCTTAGTGTTTCAATGCTGTCATGTGCTTGTGTTGTGGAAATTCACACAGCTCGTTTTCCCTCACAACTGTTGTAATTGCAAGCTCCCCAAGGCATTTGATTATATTTAATTGTTGCCTCCTGTCTATCTTTGCCTAATAAATATGATTTTGGCTTACGAATTTCTTTTTGTTCCAACAGGATGACACAGAACCATACTTTATTGGAATATTTTGTTTTGAGGCTGGCATTAAGATCATCGCTCTCGGGTTTGCATTTCACAAAGGCTCCTACCTCCGAAACGGATGGAATGTAATGGATTTTGTTGTCGTGCTAACAGGGTAAGTACAGACGTCCTGTTTTACACTCCTAAAGGTGTTGTGACATTAGCATCTGCTACAAATGCTTTCCATGCTTAATTTACAACAAAAATAAGCCGTCACAAGCAGCAGTGACGGAAAGGACAGAAACCTGTGCAGTAGCACTTGCAAATGCCTGATACTTTTTACACCGCCACCAAACCTGGCCACATTAGGAGACATTGCACAGTGTGGGTCCCCAGGCAGATGAGGTAAGCCGTTGTCAGAGGCTAGTTGCCTGCCTTCAGCACTCGTGGCCTGTGGGGAGCACTAACAAGGTTGCCTCTGACTGGGCCCTGGAGTGGTGGCATGGGAGGCAGACTGGTGTAATGAAGATATAGAGGGATGGGTGAGGTTGGGGGACTGCTAGATTCTCTCTCAGTGTTGTGGCGTATGTGTATATATATATTAGCTCAGCTGTACCCTCATCATAGCCTTACAACATATTTGGCTGGCCACATAAAATTGGGCAGTCATGAAACACGCAGTTTAGTGTCTGGACAGTCTTTCTTTCTCAGTGCATTGTCTCTGTGAAAATCATTTTATTATTATTATTATTATTATTATTATTATTATTATTATTATTATTAGTAGTAGTAGTAGTAGTAGTAGTAGTAGTTATAGTAGTTGTCAGGGTGGTAGTAATGATTATTTCAAGTATTTCTTTAAGTGATATATTTTTCCAGTGTGATTTGGCATTATTGCTGTTTTGAAAGCTTTGGGGGAAGGGTGAGAGAGAGGTATGGTGTGATCAATTGAAATGCATTAGAGATTCTCAGTATATGAAGAGGAGCGTGCAGAGAGAGGCTGCCTTTAGGGACATGGGGGAGGGGACACACACACACACACACACACACACACACACACACACACACACACACACACACACACACTCACTCTGTGTAGACAATGAGCTGTGGTTGATGATGATGGAGTGAAAAGAACTAGCTTTCTCTGGTGCCGGTGTTAGGGGAGGTAGTCAGGTCCCGTTGATGCATCTCTGAGGAGACAGCAGTGATGAGCGTAGCGTTACGCTGGCTCACCCCACCCCACCCCACCCCCCTGTATGCTCCTCCAGTGCCACCAGGGAGTGTCTTGCCTGGCTTTATTCTTAATTGCCCAGAGATTCATTCAGAGATTTATTTTGTCCTTATTCAGGGCCTTACATCAGCCTGCTATTTCACTCCAATAAACATATTTAGAGGGAGGACTATCTAACTATAACCTCCGCACATCTCTCTCTCTCTGGTGCACACAGTACATCGTTTGACCAATGTTGGATGTGATCATTTGCTTTGTAATGAGTCCAAAAGGTCCCTGAGTGTTGTTTCTATTTCATGTCTTGGTGAAGAAAAGGAATTTTGTTCGAGCTAAGAGTCGCCAGATGACATGATGTGGGAGGTGTGACAAATTGTTTCTGAAAGGCTGAGTCTATTGACAGCTTGCCAGACACTTTTACCTATAAGCTGCCACTACTGCTCTGTGAGCCATGCGTTCAGTTCAGCTCATATTCACCTCAAGTGCACATCATGGTGTGTGTTTGTGTGTGTGTGTGTGTGTGTGTGTGTGTGTGGGGGGGTTGGCAGACGTGAGCTCCTGCCTTGGCTGATTAAGTTGGGGCAGGGCCGTCTGATGTGATAAAGGTAATTGAAGCCCTTCGGTGGTGAATGTGGATCAATCGCAGGAGCAGTCTAGTCATGTTATCGATGCCAGGCAACAGCCACTGATTGACCCCAAGGCATGGGCAGCTCCAGACAGACAGCTCCTGGGTGATGTGTGGGTGGCATTTCTCAAGCACGTGAGAAGCACCTGAGTGCCTCCGCCTGCCTGTTTCTCACCGACTCCTTGTCAGGGTCCAGACACACTACAGCTGCAGCCCCGCAGTCCTGATGTGGACCCATCGATTCGGATGAGGGGGTGGGTGGGGGCGGGGGGCGTGTTATCAGCAGCACTCCCCTGGCAGTCTCTGGAGCCTTGATCTCTTGAAACATGAGGAGAAAATGTTCTATTGGATGCCGATATCAAACTGAACGCTAAAGAGGGCGTCGATCTGCCATGAGGCCCATGCCTGACCGAGGTGCTGTCGATGCGCAGCCGCGTTCTTCTCCTGCTGCTGCTGATGCTGATACTGATGCTGATGCTGATGCTGCTGCTGCTGCTGCTGATGCTGATGCTGATGCTGATGCTGATGCTGTTACTGCTGATGCTGATGCTGATGCTGATGCTGTTACAGCAGCAGCTCTGTCCTCGGATGAAAAATGAAGCTACGAGATCGGAGTCAATCCCGTCCCAATCGATGGTGGCCATGATTACTCCAGAAAGTGCCTTGATATCATAATGGCATGAACGGGAGGGATGGTGCGTGTGAGCGAAAATGAAGAGAGAAAAACATGACTTATTTCATGACCTAGTTGCTTCGCATTTGTCTTACATTTCAAATGTTTTTCCCCTCTCAAGCCTCTCCGAGTGGCACAGACACCTCCGGTGTTGATACAGATGTGCTGACTCACTTTGAATGTACCCCTTCTCTCTTATCAACCCCCCTTTTCCCTTTCATCTTCAGGACTCGCACATCTCTAATGTGGCCCCAATAAGACTGGTCTTGCTAATAAGCAAATATATCTGCCTTTCTTTGTGCACGTCCGGATCGATACTCTATTGAACCAAACACAGAGGGAATTGATTTGCTACACCACTCTTTATGGGCCTCTGGATCAAAGCACCAGCACTCCCTCACATTTCCCTCAGCTAAAACCCCCACTAGTTCTCCAGTAGGCAGGGCACTGAAGGTGGAAGAAGAGTAGAGATTGCTGAACAGTCTTGGGGTCAGGACTGAGAATTTTTTTTTTCTGTCTCGATTGTTTTTTTTGTAAAGAAGAATGGTTTACTGATGTTGTTTGGTCTTTTGGTGAATTTTTAAGGAAATGTAATTTTTTTCTCTATCTCTTTCACTGAAACCATTCTAAAAGACTTGTAGGGAGTCTATGAGGAGCTTTGCATACCTGTTTTTAAGAGGCTCAGCTGTGATGTGTTACAGTAGGTCAATCTGGTTTCTTGTCTGTTCTAAGGTTTCAAGTGCACATTTATATTTTAAAGTCCTTGGCTGACCACAAATGATTCATGTTTTGAAATTTTAAGAATGACTGACTGATTTAGACTTAATCATTTCTGAAGTGCCTGGGTAACCGTGGCGACGTGAACAAGAGAGGCTGGTGTATTTTTCCTGTGTTGCGTGTCATTTTTGTCTCTGTGTCTATGCCTTAAAGGCTCCTGCAAGGTTATCTATGTGGCCTTCACACAGGATTAATGGTTAGACTTACAAGTTAAACTGCCTCTGTTGACAAGGTTGTTCTGCTTTCATAAATGAGAACATGAGCATCCTCCATTTCAGCTGCAGCTGTTATAGTTTGATGACTAAATTTTTTAATTTTTTTTTACTCCGAAACAAATTGTTGTGTTGAATGTTACATTCTCTGTTGGGGAAAAATAGTAACCGCTGAGGTGGTGGGTAATTGGCATTTCCAGAAACACATTAGCAGAAATACAGAAATGGAGGCGGTATTTACAGAAATACATTAGCCTAATGGTGAAAATGAAAGCAGGTGGTGGGTCAGTCTGGCTGGTGGGTCAGTCTGGTCAAGTTTCGCGCTTTTGCTCATCAAATTCAATGATATTTTTCAGATGTTTAACCATGGGCTACTGTGATACTGTGGATTTCAGGCTTGAAGACCTCCAATCAAATCTAGTATCATGTAGCAGTGCAGTACACACCAACTCCCAATTATCTTTTGAGATCTTTTGATCATGCCTCATGATCATCTCTTAAAATAGGGCAAGTGACTGAGATGTTGTCAAAGTATAGCTGAGCTCTTCTCCAGGTAATGAGCCCAGTGGCATATAGCCTTATCAGCGAATGATCGTGTGTCATTCAAACACTACAATTTCAACAAATTTTATCTCAAGACATGTACTGTTTTAACAAGGCCACAACATTACGTCTCACCCTGTAAGACTAGAGGTGCAGACACATCCAAGACTGTCTGGTATTTTCTGATTCATTTTAACTTTCTGTAGCCTACCTTCCCTATCTAATCTAAATTGTGTTCACTGCCTTCCCTGTGCATGATGCTTTAACATTATGAATCCATTATCTTCCACTATCTCTCTGGCTTTGATTGAAAGAGGATTCTCCATGAAGCATCACTTTTGTCTGCACAGCTCTGTCGTGCCTGCATGGCGTGGCATATATAGGACAGACCATCTGGTCTTTGAAGTACCCTTAGAGTTCACACAAGGGTGCCATCAGGAGAACATCACTAGAACACCCTGTGGCATAACATCTTTGACACACTTGCACACCCTTTCTGTGCCCCTCTGTGCATGTAGGACAGGGAGGTGGGAGAGCATAAAAGGTACAATCAGTAACCTTTTATCTTGTATTTCTAATTGAGATTTTACTTTTACATAATAGAGTTTTAAGTATTTAATGTTCTTTCATCCTAGTGATATAAAAGCATCACATAGTAAAAACTCTGTTTTTAGTTCAGAAGATTGTTTGATCGTGGAGTTCTTTGAGATATAATGTTTATCTGCCTTTGCCAGAGAGCGGGTGACCCAGAGTAGGGCACATTTTGCACAAACATACATTTGTTCTTTTACATAAATATTCATGAAACACATTTTTATGTGGTCAGGTCAACATTGAATTTAATCCTCATACTTCATCACACAGTTGGCTGTCCAATAATTGTAACAAGCTGTGATTTTTTTACCAACTGCAATGTCTTGTACGCCATGTACTGTGCAATATATACTTCTGTGTGAATGTCATTTTGTGTTGTGTGGTTGTCCTGGTGTACGGTAGGTGTAGGGGTAACAGACTGTGCTTAAGGGATAAGGGTTAAGGTAGTTTGGTCAGATTTACACATACTGGCAGACAAAAAGGGTGAAAGCACTTTGGTCAGGGTGTGAGTGAATTCAATTGGACCTACCCCCCCCCCCCCCCCCTCACCAGCAGGCGTAGGAGCACAGCGCTGTGTGCGTGAGAGTAAGGCACGACATGGAAAACAAATTGTCTAAGTGTGCAAAGCCCTGGTCCCCAAAAATCTTTTTGAGTGATGGCTGTAATCGTTGGAGATGGAGATGAATTGGGCGGTTCAGTCTGCATGGCTCAGAGATTATATTGACTCAGGAGATGTGGGCTTGAGTGATAGTGGATTTCTGCATTCAAGCCGACCGTGTCCAATTTAATCAGCCTCAACTCTGCTCCAGCACCCTCTCTCTCTCCATTCGCTGGGCTTTTCTCGGCCTGGTGTGACAGGGAACCTGGCTGGAGAGCGAGCGAGAATCCTCACGTTCCCCTTCCCTGCACTCTACTGCATGCTCATTTGAAATTCCACCTGCATTATGGGATGAAAGATGAAAACGCTTGTTTAAGAATTGAACACAGGCAAGCAGTTTCTTGGCGGCTGCTTTTCTGGAGCCATTGCAGCACATTAACTCTCAGACTACAGTTTATTGTGGACAGTCGGTAGGGCCTTACCCTTATCTGGGACAACGACGCCGATGACTAAGGTGGGGGAGCAGGTGTCCCTTTGTTAGCAGAGTTCAGACTTTTTCCAGAGATAGCACTGGCTGCTGCATATAGCATTGTGTGTGTGTGCGTGTGTGTGTGTGTGTGTGTGTGTGTGTGTGCGTGTGTGTGCGTCGTGTGTTTGTGTGTGTGTGTGTGTGTGTGTGTGTGTGCGTGTGTGTGTGTGTGTGGTTGCCTCGCGACAGGCAATCAGCAGACCTCCGTGTTGAGATTCGTGCCTGTTTGTTAGTAGGTAACCCACGTAGACTGGAAAAAATCTAGAATATGAAGAGTGAGATGATTTTAGCAATAAAGTTCTGTGACATTCCCCAGACTTATGAAGTATTTCCTCTATGCTTTGAGCAACTACGACTTGAGCCCCACATGCCACCACATTCAAAGACCTACTTTTATAGCTGATCTTATTTATATGGTAATTTTGTAGGTGTTGAATATCTTGTTGGAATATTTGTGTTGCGTATCATTTTTACTTACTTCCTCATCTAACAAATATTTGTTGACTTGGAAACAAGAACATCTAGGAATGGTTCTGAAGACACTGGTCTGGTCTGGTCAGCCCTGCATGTTCTCTGTGAGATATTCTGTTGGCTATGGAAGTCTGGGAGGCCAAGCAGTTCTTTTACAGTGTGCGTTTTATACTTAATCAGACCATTTCACATTGTTGGGGGGAGGGTAGGTGTTGGACCTCTGTTTTGACAACCTTTAACTCAGCATGGATTCTCAGCCTGTTCTCACCTCACCCTAGCCGACGGGAAGAGGAGAGTGTTTGCCTTGCTAACTATGTGAGATGTGTGTGTTATCACCATGCTGGAGGGGGTTATCGTGGTCAAGTACCTCCTCAGGGGTGGGGGTGGTGGACGGCAGCACTTCATGTTTAGTCTGCATTAAGTGTTTGTCGACAGGAAAAGGAGTGGATTTCTGTTCTTTTAATGTCATTACAGGAAGCGTTCTATCAAGATGGTCAGGGGAAAAAAGTGGAGGCATGCCACTCTTGCAGTGACCTCATTTTTGCAGTTTACTGTGCAGATGTTATGATGTATTAGTCTGTGAACCCATACTGATGCACCCAGGGTCATTCACAGAACATAAGCTACCAAAATGCTATTTAATGACTCATTAGGTCCTTGTGAATGGAATGACCCAATGGGGTATGTAAAGAGGATATGTTCACTGAACATGAGACAAGACTGTTTTTTTTTATATATAGAATTAAATTGTCAGTAAGGGCTTTATTGGTCATTGGTGGCTGGACTTTATCTTGTGGTTATAAATGATATTTTTCACACTAAGAAGTAAAACATCAGCAGTTGGCTGATCTTCCTGTGCTTTTCTGAAAATTAATCACTAATTAGCATGACTTTTTAATTCTAATTTTTATAGATGCATTAAGTCTTAAAACCGTTTAAAAGTTATGGTGCCATTTATGGCTTATTGAAAATTCAACAGAGATTTTTCAGCAGGGGCATTTTAAGATGAAAGTAAATGCTGACATTACCCTCAACCAAACTAAAAGGAGAAACACCGCTCCACTGAAATACATGAACTGGCTTTTATACATATTCTGGAGCATGAAATACATAAAGAGCACATTGTTGAATATATGAATATAGGCATATGACACATGTGTAGAGATTGTATAAACTGATTAGATTAGCAAACTAGTAACAAAAACAAAATCAGGAAAAAAAAACGAGGCCATGGAGAATTGGCCTGTGCGCTGTGAAGTATGAAAATGCTACAATCTCCCCACAGTTTGCATACAGCAGTGAGTCTATCAGTGGGGCGTTTCAGTCAATCAGTGAAGCTCACTGGACCTTGACGCAGCCTCGGCCTCCCCTCCCAGACTCACTGGAGTGGAGCACTGGACCAGAGATCTGTGCTCATACTGGATGTGCCTATGTGTGCAGGTGAGGCGTTGTGAGGCATGGTGAGGTGGGGTTGTGGGGCAGCGGATGCCAGAGGGGTACAGTGGCGTTTTGTCATTAGCAGTGATGACATTTGGACAGCTCCGTAATAGAGTCCTGCTGGGCCGTGCCCCCCACTGGGAGCAGGGAGAGGGGGGTGGTGGAGTGGGGGAGACGGAGTGTCACCTTTCAGCTGCTCAACTCCTCCTGAGAGCTCCACACTGGCCCCACTCTCTGGCTGTCAATTAAACGGACCAATATTTACTGGGATTGGGGGGGGGGGGGGGGGGGACTGGTGAACTGCCTTCCTTCCTATAATACAGCAGGGGGCAGGTGTTTAGTTCATAGCAAAGCTTATGTAAGGGATAATGTCCGATATACCTAGTTCCATAGATACCAAAAAAGAACAAAAGAGCATTGATATGGACAGTGATTAATTTTTTTCCAGATCTACTTCATAGGCGTCCCAATATACAGAATAAACCAATCAGAAAAAAGTATTTAATGTCTCTGGAGGATAAATACACTTACACTACACTGGCCTTGGAATGGGGGGGTCTTAATGGATAATGTTAAATGACAGTGACAACCCAATCTTTTTCGAATTTCAAATGTCAAAATGGCCAGTTTTGTGGTGAGAGAGGCTCTCACCATCATTAGTGAGTTAACACCACTGCTTGGCCTCAGTCCTGACAGCAGCAGTCATGACCTGATCAAACTATCAGACCGTCTCCATAGACTTCTCAGAAACTGGTGTGTAATAAGAAATCCAATTGGGCCAAAACCCATTTCTACAAAAGCAAATTCCATTCCGTGTTTGTGAACAAGGTAGGCCCAATGTGTCACCTTTAATTTTTACCCTATATGGACTGGTGCAGCAAAGAAGGACTCGCACACAGAGAACTAAAAGGAATTGAGACTGGAAGTCAGACTTATATTCCTATTTCTTACATTATAGGGCTGTACAAACAAATAAAAAATGCAGTGCATCAGTCAAAAGTACATGAAATGCAAAGACCTCTGTCCATGTTGGACTTTCCTTAGTGTACACAATCTTAAATTTACCTGAGACATTGTTTGCTTACTTGAATGAGAGCAATATGTTATGGGTTATTGGAAAACCCATAGGAGGCATAAAGAGGTTTGCTGTGTCACCCCTGATGAGGAGTGGGCCGGCCAGGCCCGCCCCTAGGCTGTCTCTCCCCTGCATAGCCATGTGCCAGCGTGGGCCGCCATCGTAAGAGGGCTTTTGATGGATGGCAGAAAGGAGCAAGGTGGCCAATAAAACAAGCAGCCGCTGCTATTTAGTGGGATGCTTTATAGGGTGGATGACAGAGGCTGATGTCTCCCCCACCTTCCCTCATTTGCCCTCCTCCCTCTGGCTGTGCAGAGAGGAGGCCTGAGTCACACCAGTGCCAGGGACGGACCAGCGCTGGCTGTTTACCACGGAGCCGTGAAGGCCGCCCCGGAAATCATGTATCCAACGTTAAAGCTGTTGTTCTCGCCGGTTCAGGTTCTGATTTAGCATCATTTCACCAAATTCAGAGCCGCAGTAGTAGCTAATCCTGTCGTTTTTATTATGCATTTTAACTAACACCGTAGATCTTGTTGGCTCAGCAACCCTGAAATGTGAAGACCTGTACAGAGGGCAGTCACTGACGTAAATGGTTAGAGTCGAATCTTCGGGGTTTCTTTTTCAGCTTTGTCCCTTTTTGGGCTGCTGAATTATTTAGTGTCTCACAGTCAGAGCAAGTTGTGATCCTGCGGCTTGGCAGTGACGTGCTGCTTTTTAGGAAAACCTCATAACTGTCTGTCAAGGGTGACCTAGTCAGTACACACTGAATTTGTGGGATAGTTTTTACAGTGTTGAATTAAATGCCTGAATGGACTCCATAGCAGAACAAAACAACTTGTGCAGGGAGGGAACCAAAATAATCAGAGAGATCTGCTCTATACATGCAAAGCATGCAACTAATTGTGTGCACATTAAGCAATGGAAAACCCTGTTAACAGACAAAAGACATTGATTTACCTGTTTGAACATGCTATCACTTTGATTTAATTGTGTTAACCTGTCAAGATGTATTGATTGCAGAGTTAGCAATCATGAAGTGCAGGTAAATGGTACTGTTGCAAATTATTTTCTTTTCTAAATGCTGTGTGAATATGCAGCATCCTCTATACATTGTGCTGTTGTACTTGAGAATGCACAAATACTTACAATTACTGAAGATTTTGCAAGATGACTTCTAGTTAAGGGTGCTGTGCAACCCCCTTGTTATGAAACAGACATCAGGTTTAGAGCCATTCATTCTTCATCCCTTGGTCATACTTTTGTAGCTCTTGTTTGTGTTCATTGATGCAGTTTCTTTCTCTTTGACATGAAATATTAATATGGGCAGGTCAGACAAGTCACATCTGCAAAGTACTCATTTCAGTTTCATTAAACCTGAGATGCTTGGTTTATACATAGGTTTATAAAAAAAAGCCTTTATCTTGCTGAGGCGAAACAGTATCTAAAGCACCATCAACCCCTCTGCTATTCAGGACATCGTATATAATTCAGTGTATCAAGTCCTAGATCTTGGCCTACTAAACAAGTGTCCTGTTCAATGTCTGAATGCCATGATGGTTTGCTTTCCAAGCTACCATGAAATGTAACATAATGTTATTGGCTATTGAAAAAGATTATTCTTCCTTACTGAATTATATCATTCCATAGATTTGATGGATTGCTCTGCCTGGGGAAAACAAATGAGCTTTGCATGTTCACATGGGACATTTGGTCTAATCATTGTAAGCCAGACAAGAACATTGTGCATTGTTTCCTTCATTTCTCTTCTCAATATTCACTCAAAGACCTACAATCCATGGAGGCAATACAGACATAGCAAGCTGATATCTCTGTATATCAAAAACCATTGTATATAAAAAAAAATATATCATTGTTATTCATTATTATTATTTCTGGCATGCTCTCTTCTTCTGTACGCCTCCTCTTTCCCCATATTGAAACCCTGTGCTCCCTCACTCCCTGATCCCGTCTCTCTTAGCCGTTATATTCTAATGAGATCCGAGGAACCACCTTTGTTTCTATGGTGACGTGTCTGGTTGTCTCCAGTGTGTGCTTTTCCCCAGCCCAGTTCAGTTCGCACAGTCAACGAGAGGCGTATATATCGGAGCGAGCCGTCCAGCCTTCCCAGTCATCTGGGAGCTTTTTGAAACAATAAAATGGACAAGAACATCACAGAGAATCTGACTCCAGATTTCAGCCAAACAGGAAACAATCAGGGCCTAATTTTCCGATGTATTTATTTAGGAAAACCTAAATGAACTCGTTGCGAAATGATCCAACGGCACCCTCCACAATGGCCGTATCTGTGCACCTGGGTAAATGCAATCACAACATTTGGCAGAGACCTAAGGCCATTTTTATTTCTCCTCAGGCATATTAATGCCACACTACTGATTAAGTGTATCCTCTTTGTCTTCTGTGCAGGCTAGCCCTTAGTTGACTGGTAGGGCCGGATTGCGTAATGACCATGATTTGCCGACACCAGGCCTAGACACAGAGTCCTGTGCTGCTGATGTCTATGATGTTGCCTCCAATAAGCAGCATCTCCTCTCTCTCCTGCAGAGCTGAATTTTGCTGGCAGCTTCACCTGTCTACAAACGTACACTTGCACAAACTAAAGTGTGATAGCAGGCAGGAGAATCACTCTGAGGACAGTGAAGCAGTGGACTAGACAGAGAGATTTAAGTGTGTTTGAGTGGAGGAAATTGCAGAAAAGCTGCGCTCGCCATCACACACACTAAGACCAGGTTTTGTCAATTGTGTGTTCAGGATCACGATGATACCAAGAGACACATGGAAGAGTGGATATATGGCAGAATCAATATATGACGACAGATTGATGCCCTAGAGAACATGCCCTTTTTCTTTTCGCTAGCAAACACTCAAGATTTCAATAGCTGAGTTGTTTCACATCTCTGAGCGAGAAGGCCGTTGGGCAGTGTTATATGCATGTATTCTTGTGTTTGATAATGTGACTGACTTGTGATTATATATACAGGGTCCCCCTCAAAGATTAGCAGTTAGCAGTTTCAGATGTTTGTGTTTGTGTTTTTTTTTTATGACTGTATCAGAGTAGTACAGTATCAATTTACATAATAGATGTATATAATTGGTGTGTGTGTGTGTGTGTGTGTGTGTTTGGATGTCACAGGAGATTCAATGACATTAGTACAGTATCAGTGTCATAAAGCCAGAGCTAACTTTGGAGAGTAGTGGCCTCTGGTCTCAGACCAGCCACCGCCACCGTCCCTGCCATGTAACAGAGCAAGTTAAGGGTCAACATCAGCTATGAGTCAGGTAGGCCTACACTTAACAGTGAGATGCCCTGGCATCAACAAGGCTCCTTACAGCTGTAAAGAGCTTTCAACTCTTGCTAAAGTTCATCCCCTGATGAATAGAGGCTATTCTAAGGGGCAAATGAGAATGTAAATCAATATGCATTTTAGGAGCTGCGTAGGAGTGAAGTACTGTGCTGATGGATAGCCAAGAAGCACCTACAATGCAAATTAATAAAACAAGAGTAGGCTCCCTCTTTTCATGACAAGCTTGTTGCACACACGTGAATGCTAGTGTGTATGTTCAGTTGTGGTTCTGTCAGTGACATTTGTTGGAATATTATCAATGCCATGAATGAACTTCAGTTTTTACTGTGTCAACTTAAGGGTCATTCCACGCCAACTCAGCCACCCATGTACATGACACCTCTCAGATTTTGCTGAAAAGCGGTGAAAATTTGCCTTATGTTACCAAACAAAGGAATCTGAAGTTTGGACGTGGCGTCCATTTGAAATTCGGGTGCCATGGCCCTAATTGACACATTGGAATTTCACATTTCATCCTTTGCCATTTTTGGAAGCCCATAATGTCTGTTCTAATAGTGGTAGAGGGCTGGAAACTGGTGTGGTAGTTCACTGTAGCCTGTACAACACAATTCTGGAGGCAGAATCAATATTCCTTATTGTTTGGGTGAGAGGTGGGTCACCAAAGTCCTAAAAAATGTTGGTCCAATTAGGGCCGTGGCACCCGAAATTCAAATGGACGCCATGGGCAAAACGTTTGAGATAATGACCTGAAACTTCAGATTCCCTCGTTTGGTAACATAAGCCATATTTTCACCACTTTTCAGCAAAATCTGAGAGGTACCATGTACATGATACCCCGATATTGGCTGTTTTCACATGGAATGACCCTTAAGGTTATTCTGATATGGTTTAAAGCCTAAAAACAGATGTAGCACATTGACTATATATGTTCGTGCAAAAGAAAGATTTTTTAAAACATTTTATCATCCCTCAAATACGCTATGCGTGGTTTATGTATGTGTGCGTGCACGCATCTGGGTGTAAAGGAATGAGAAGAAAGAAAAAACTCAAAGAGGAATCTGTGACAACTGTTTCAAACATTTATGCAATTCATGAGTGCTGCATGAAGTGGCTTATTTTAGGTCAAACCAGAGAGAGAAAGAGGTCCCTCCACACAGTCTACACAAACACACACACACACTAACACAGCCACACACTGTCTCTATAGTTCTTGTTGTCTGCCAGAGCCTCATTTATTTGAAGACTTATCACAAATACAATGGAGAGACTGTCACCTAATAGTCTATAATAATGTGTACTTCCGGAGGGCTCAGTCAGAAACACAGGTCTGTGTCTGCTATGTGGATGCACCTCGGAGCAGCAGCCGCACGTAACGGGGAGGTAATGCATATTTAATGAAATGTTTGGCAAACTCTGAGAAATTAAATCTACCAGGACTGCTGCATGAAAACAATAATCTGCTCTGGCTCAAAGTGACCGTACTTGCGCTACAGTGCATTTGGTATTCTTTTTGACTGCACAGGTATAAAGGAGGCTATTTTTTCCATTCTGGTCATTTTGAAGTTAGCAGAATTTTCTATTCAGCATTCTATTGTGTGCTAACTTTTTTGGGCAAACAGATTTCATGTTGGAGTACTGCCTTGTCTTGTCTTAAAAGAATGAATGACAAATGTTTATTTTTATGAGTCCTACAACCCAATCTGTTATACTACGAAGAAATTAGCTTATGTACAACCCCAAAACAAAAAAAGTTGGGATGTAAAATGTGAATAAAAACAAAATGTAATAATCTGCAAATCTCTCAAACTCATATCCAAAGATATCCAAGTATCCAACCTATCCAACTTGTTTTAGTGCTCAGTTCGAAATCCAACATCTATGACGGTGTGGAGGAGCATTAGTGCCTACAGCATGGGTATCTTTTACATTTGGCAAAGCAAAATCAATTATGAATGATGTGCATGTTTTGAGCAACATATACTGCCATCCAGGCAATGTCTTTTCCCGGGAAGACCTTGAATATTTCGGGAAAACAATGGCAAAATTAATTCTGCACATATTTAAGTAGCATTTCTCCATAGAGGAAGAGTCCAGGTGCTAAGATGGCCTGTCTGCAGTCCAGATTGGTCAAATTAGGTGCATAATGGAATGAAAAACACTAAGAATATCCCATACTGTTGAGCAGCTGAAATCCTGTGGGACAACATTCTATTCTCAAAACTCTAGCAAATGGTCTCCTCAGTTCCTAAACATTTACAGAATTTTGTTACATGAAGAGGTGAAGCAGAACAGTGGTAAACATGCTCCCATCCCAACTTTTTTTGAAACATGTTGCTGGCATCAAATCCAAAATTAACATATATTTTCCATGAAATAGTCCAAATTTTTCTATGTCTATGTCCTTTTCGCTGCTAAATATGGGTTTACGAGACATGTATATTATTACATTCTGTTTTTATTTGCATTTTACACAACGTCCCAACTTTTTCTGTTTTCCAGTTGTATCTTTTACTTAGCCTGCTCCTTTCCTCGTTGTACATTTACTGTTGAAAATGGTTTGGCATCCATAAAGAGATGCTGGTGTTGTGTTAACAGTGCTGTGAATCAGGGGCATGTTTGGTGGGGCTTGTTCAAGCACTGTCTGTGTGTCTCAGCTCTCGCCACATGTTCTATAAATTGTAGAAGTGTCAGCGTTGTGGCGTATGTCATAGCGAGTGAGGTGAGAGGATATAATGAAGGCTCTAAATCTGTATCTGTGCTGAGTGAGAGTCTGTGATGTGAATTTATCTCTTGAAGTCGGGAGCCAAGCGGAGGTGTGCAATGTAGTAGTGTGTGTGTATGGTTCTGGTGGATATACATGGGTATTGTTTGTGTGTGTATCTGTCTGCGTGTGCTAGGTGATCTTGAGGAGCTTGTGTGTGTGTGTGTGTGTGTGTGTGTGTGTGTGCTCTCAGCTTATGGAGATCTCCCAAGTGTGACGAGTGTGAATGATGGATGTCCAGGAGGTTACATTGGTGGCATTTCTCTCTTTGCAAAACAGCTTTTTAGAGTTTAAACAGCTATCTCATTCTATATGAAAGGCTTACGAAGTGTTTAATGGGATCAGGCTGAAAAGCCCAACATGACCATTCTTCCAAAAATGTCATGAAAATGTGGAAAAGCTTTTTACCACTGACTGTAAACTGAGATAGAAACTGAAAGCCTGAAATATTTTTTAAATTCACTTTGACCCTTTAACCCTTGTGTGGTGTTTCACATTTTTTACTAAAATAGAAATTATACAATACAAATGTTGTATAATTTCTGAGCCTGATACTTTATGGCCTCACATGATTTTGAGTGAAAGCATGTTACTGGAAAAAAAAAACATTTAGTAGACATACTACAATACCACTACATGTACACATGTATTTACCTGAATACACTGACATAAAACAGAAACACACACACACGCACTCAGATACTCACTTACATAGACATGCTACAGTGTTGCCGGAGTAAGTCCTGCTTTCCCGCATTCTTTACCCTCTGTAGTGTTTTATCCTGTTTTATGTTATTCCAAACGATTCTAATCAACCTAAAGTCTGAACTGATAGGTAGCTCTACCTGACTGTGCACAGTACTTCACCAACATCTTGAGTAAGAGACTGAAGATCGAGGAAAGGACTGGACAGGAGTGAGATAGCAAGGAGGATGAGGATGCTTTAGAAACTGTGGATAGTATAGAAACAACATGAGAGTGAAGTTTCTAAGTTCATTAATTTGAAGATGAGTCGATTCTATTACTAGCAGCATTTACAGCATAAAAAACAATCTCATAAATAAGTAGTTCCCTACAGAAGCAAACCTGAATTTTAGGCCAGTGGTCATTAAAACTCCGCAATAAGGGGGATGACTGTGGCTGGGACTGCAATTTTGGTGTGTCCAATGTTAGTACAGTACTTTTATGGGTTTGTTGAATATTGCATATTTAGGGCCAAAAATTGAGCATTAATGAAACAACCAGAATACAGTTGTAGCAATTTTTACAACAAAGCTGGTAAACATTACACAATTGCAAAGATACTGTATATAGCTCCCTTTGGGACATAGCCTACCTCTCTTTGTCTTTCCTGATCCATGCTTGAATATGGCTGCTGGACTATTTTCCACGTTTGGTAGTTGGATGACAGTTAATTACCAATGAAACAAATATGCTCATATTTTTCATGCAAATACAGTTGAGCATTAAAAAAAATTGCCATTTTACCACTTCATTGATCATACTGTAAACCGTAATGATGATATCAGTTGGCTGTGAACACAAAAGTTAAAGCAGTCGCCAGTAAAAATTGGTTTATGGTTCCTAAATGGTTTGAACACCTCAGTGCTGCGTTGAATTGTGACATAGAGCAGGCAGTTCATCAACTGGAGGTTTGCATAAGGTCCATTAAGTAGCTAATCTTCTCGCGTGTGCTTGCCAGGGACAGGCTGTCCTACCTCTTCTCCAGATGTTGTTTGCTCAAGGATGAAATGGGAGGGAGCCCAGCATGCTACAGTATATGGGTTATACTTTATGGGTTAAATTAGGACCGTAAGCTTTCACTGAAAGTTAGAAAGCTGGCAAATGTGGCACTAGAAAACAAGAGGTAATTTTTCTTGTCATAGAATTATATATTTGTAGTTTTTAATACATTTGTTTCTGTCTTGTACATGACAACCTGCTCTGAACCCTACCCATCTAAACACACACACACACACACACACACACACACACAGTCACACTCACACACACACACACACACATACACACACGGTTGCCACACCCATGTGTTTTTTATTACTGTTAATTACTGCTCTCTCTCACTCTTTCTCATCCTGTACACACATATACTGTAGGCTACCGCTAATAAATCCTCCTCTACGCTTACTGTCCATCTATGCAGCTTATGGTGACATGGCAATGCCATGGTCGTGCCAGGCGCTCTATATTCCCAATGAAAGTATCCCAACTCTCAGTGTGGCCCCCTATCTGCTTGGAGGCTAAAGCAGGTTGAAGGGGGAGGCACGAGGGTCCTGAACTCGTTAAATAAGGCCTCTGACCTTGCTCAATAAGGCCCCATGGGAGCTCTGAGTGATTAACAGTAGGCGGACAGCGTCTGTGTGCCTCTGCTCCGTGTGTAAAATGTGTGGAGCTGTGAAAGGCACAGGGTATGGCCTGCTTCCCATGCGGCGTGTGAGCTTAACCCTCTGAGCGGTTGGGGGGGCTGAGTCTTTCAGTGACTTACAGCCTGCACGGTTAGCATGCTATTGTGTTCTGCTTGTCGACTTTCAGGCAGCAGGTGGGAGACCGTGGTCACCTGGTTCGACGTGCAGGGATTCTCAGTGGTGTCAGCAGCAAGAAGCTGCGGGTGTGGATTAAAATGCACCACATGGAGGATGATGTCTCCTATGTGTGTTGGTTCTCAGTAAGGGGCCTTAGATCCATGGCTCACTACATGCTGACAGGTTGCGGTTTGCAGTTTACGAGACAAAGGCTTTGTAGGCTCACTGTCAAATTTGAAAAGAGAAGCCTATACATCTGATTGAGGCAGGGTTTAAATATGTGCCATTGTTAGAGTCCATCCAAGGTAATTAGTGTTGGGGCACACTTTCCCCATCTAATGGATCCAGAATAGGCTACTGTTCCAAAGTGCCCAGACTGCCCAGAGTTTGACATTGATTTGGAGTTGAAAGAGTGCTGTCAGTTTGGTGGGAGTGTAATTAAAACTCAGGATCACAGGGTTGCTGAGAAAGCGGTAAAGGAAGGCTCATCTCATCTTATCTCATCTCATCTCATCTCAGAGAAGGTGAATCAGGCATTCTCAGCCATGCAGGGGTCTGTGTTCAACAAAAGAGGAGAAACTGCAGTAATACTGAACCACAGAATGTCACGTAAAACCTCTGTCTGCTGTATGTAATTGAACCAGGACATTAGCCTAGAGATTGCTTCTAGCCTAGAGAGTGCTATTAGCCTAGAGAATGATAGAAAAGAGAAAGAGATACTCCTGAGTGAGTACATGTGTTGTTGTGTGGCAGTGATCTGTTGGTGTGGGTGGGCTAAGAATGTTCCGGTATTTAGCACTTTGAGTCCCTTTTTCTGGTTTGTTTTTGATGAACTAGATTGGTGGACACTGAAATTTTGACGATGGGTCCTGTCTCGACTTTTCTGACTCGTTTTGAATCGCCTTTGACTACTTCAGAGTGGCTGCCTATGGGCATGCACAAACATGTCCTTAAAACAACCCTTAACGTTCGTTTTCAAAACTGTGCAACTCATCGAGTGGTTAGTGGTGTTCGTTGATGTTCCAAAACAAGTAGCGTAGCGAAATACAGTTTCTGTCGTGTTTTATTTGCCATTTTGTAAAAATCCCATTGATTTCTGTTGGAAGACTCCTTGCACGTTGATATTACTGCGCCACCGGAAATGGAAACGGGCTGTTTACATTTGGTTGTAGTCTTTCCGCGAGACCTTCTTTTACTGTCTATGCTTCAGGCTCAAATATTGAGCAGAAGTTTATATGTGGTTATGAGGTATCTGAAAAAATAGTTCCACAAAAGCTAATAACAC
The DNA here is from genome assembly GCF_017589495.1 of Alosa alosa. Lineage (NCBI taxonomy): Eukaryota > Metazoa > Chordata > Actinopteri > Clupeiformes > Clupeidae > Alosa > Alosa alosa. The sequence continues at coordinate 16,400,168 of NC_063193.1, read as the reverse complement.
GGCTGGAAATCATAAATTGCGCTGATTAGGGATGTAACGATTACCGGTATAATGGTAAACTGCGATAAAAATGTTGACGATAACAATTACCGTTTTCATTTAAAATATCATGACTATCACGGTTGATTACCGCGGTGTGGAAATTGTGTGTTTAATCCTTCCCAGCTTCATCCGAGCCTGCTTTTGACATACAGTAGGCCTGGTACAATGAAACAAAACTGTTACCCTACTGATTCTGTTGTTTAATTGATGGTTTTAACTATGATTCGGATTAGGCTACACCTGATTTTAAAAGGCGGAACTTTTCCACCGCAAAATGTGCACTGTATCATGTAGCCACTCTGCGTCTTTTTATGTTTGCGTCCACATTCTCCTTTCCACTCACATTATCAGGAGAATACAGTAGCCTAAAGTTTTATTTTGAACACTCACTTTGGTCTCACTCATTGCATCCAAATAACAGAAATAGCAAACTCCAAGTTATGGTAGGGTAAGTTACGCTATAAGCACATAGCCAATTAAATTAAGAAAAAAGTGAACGGGACACTTTTTGAAACTATTTCAGCTTGTGTAGGCTCATCAGTGCTTTCTGAACATATTGAACACACTTTTAGAAATACTGTGATAATACCGAAAACCGTGATAATTTTGGTCACTATAACAGTGAGGTTAAATTTTCATACCGTTCCTTAGGGCTGGGCGATATGGACCAAAACTGATATCCCGATATTTTGGGGCTGATTGGCGATATACGATATCGATACGATATTGATATTTCAAACAGAAAGAGCGAAGTGCTTCATATTTTCACTTAACACAACAATTATGACAACACAGCCAGTTTTAATTATATTAATTTCAGACTGCTCTAACAGAGCTGTGCAAAAAAGTGTAAACAATAACATAGGCCTACAATAGGCATAGGCTACAGTTGCTCTGATAAAGCTGTGCAAATAACAAAAGACCAAAAGTTGACCCTGACTGACAACGCAGGCCTACATTGTACTACAATGCAATAGGCTATTTTGTCACAACAATGCAAAAACCTGCAGTTTTGTCACACAATGCAGTTTTTTTTACCTGTAAGGGTTTGATAGGGCCTAGATTACAAGCAAATGTAGACTATGATGGCCTAGACATGTTGCTATCAACAACAAAAAAAGTTTTCAAAAATTAGGCTACTTAAACAACGTAACTAAGTCACTCATCAAGAGTGTGATAGACGCTACCGTCGTTTTGTATGCGTTCATTTTTGCATGTTCCGGCTCGTAAGAAAAATCCCTATGCACGATTGAATGGGGTTTCAGGAATCATAAAAAATGATGCCCTAACTGCTCGCGAGTCGCGTGCATATCCTCTTAATAAAATCAGCGTTTAGGTTGTCTCCCTGAGGACTTTAGATCTGCTACTGTATATCGCTAAACGCAAGCATTCATCAGTGTATTTAAATTAGCTAGGCTATGTACCAAAAATGACATTTTACCGTGAGTCGAAGAGCTGTAGCTGCTAAACAGTGTTGTAACTTACATCTGCGTGTACAAAACCGGAGCTCCAGTGGAATTTTGATTTCACAACGAGAATTCTCGGTCTAGCCGTTGATGTGCCGACGGAATAGGCATCAGCACCAACCTCTGATCAAGGTAAACAAAACCTGACTCAGTGTCCGTCATGTTTGAAAGTTTGTAGTGCTGCGAGGGAGAACGTGCACACGCAAGGGGCGCAGTTGAGCAGAGCTGCGGCTATCTGAATGGTCTGAACACAGAAGAGCAAGTGGCTTTGATAAAATGGCCCATTATTTGACATAATACCGGTATTACGATATTGTCTCAACTACATAACGTTTTCAAAAATATATCGGTCGTTGTCGTAATACCGATATATCGCCCAGCCCTACCGTTCCATCCCTAGCGCTGATATATTTGTTTTTAATAATCAACGAACACCACTAACCACTCAGGTTGTTTTAAGGACATGTTTGTGCATGCCCATAGGCAGCCACTCTGAAGCAGTAAAGGCGATTCAAAATGAGTCAGAAAAGTCGAGACAGGACCAATCGTCAAAATTTTGGTGTCCACCACTCTAGTTCATCCAAAACAAACCAGAAAAGGGACTAAAAGTGCTAAATACCAGAATTATCCTTTAACACACATTGGATTGTACCAGAGTGGTGGAGCACCATAGTTGGCAAAGTCACATGGGCCATCACTTGATGGTATGCACTCTCATTACCTTGACACAACTCTCTTTCTGCTCTTGGTGTATATATCAAAGAATAGAATTGCATACTTGCAATAAATAAATGTGCACATTGTCAGGATCTTGACGTATGATGTTGCTGTTGTGTTTATGGGAATTTTAGCTGGTCTGCCTGAATGAGATGGAGATGGCATCGTAGGCTGGGGTCTGTGAAAATTGTGATTAATGGCATTCTGCCCTCTTTAGCGTTTAGTTAATACAAACCCACTGGGAATGCATTTCCTTTCCCTGCCAGCATTAATTAATGTGCAGGAAAAGAGGAGGCCTTACTGATGAGCACATTCTGCTCCGGTCCCTTACGGTCCCTCCGACTGGAAGTGCTCGCACTACTCTCACAACCTGTCTGGGCCAAGCACCTCCAGGGTGTAAAATGCATAGTCATGCAAGCAATCACCTTAAAAGACTCTCAACTCAATTTTCTTTGTAAAAGATGTATAAGAGACGTTCTGAACTAGCTTTGGTATTGGCCATTGCCACTAAGACTAACAACCAAACTTGATTCGCCATGGCCGATGGTGTTCTGAATATACAATTTTTATTTAATGTTATTATTCATTATATACAGTAGTTGTATAGCTGAAAGTATAGATGACATCTTATTGTAGGTTTATGGAGTGTGAATTTTTAAAACACTAAAGTTAATTTTTTGTGCATTTCTATATCCTAATTTATTCCACTTTTTGGTGACTATTTCTTCTACTCTTTTGCTGCTCTATTAATAAATGTTACCATGACAAAAGTATCTGTAGTCTATGTCTCTGAACTCCCCCTAAGCATTTCTGATAAATGAAGGCAAATCCAATCAGGTTTAGACCCAAAATAATAATGTGGTTCCAAGTGATTTAAATGTCCCGAACTCCAGTGATAGATTTGCCCCAGTGACTTAGTGTGACATAGTGACACGTTATTACACAAATAGAGTAAGAAAGATAATAAGGGACTGCTCTAGAGAAATAGGGATGAATACATAAACACATGTTTCCCTTTGTGACTTCAGTGTTTCCCACAGAATTAAATTCTATTTGTGGTGGTAGGTTTGCAGAATTAACTTGAATGCAACAGTTTTTAACAAATTAGTGCAGCGTGGTTATGATGCTAACCAGATTTAAGCACAATTTAGTACAACCTGGAAAATCATTGTGTGGTGGTCAATGTTGTCCCCTCCCCTCCCAGTCTGTGAAGAACAGACCGGTCATTGCTATTATGAGAGAGAGAGAGTATAAGTATAAGTATATATACTTTTTTGATCCCGTGAGGGAAATTTTGGTCTCTGCATTTAACCCAATCGGTGAATTAGTGAAACACAAACAGCACACAGTGAACACACAGTGAGGTGAAGCACACACTAATCCCGGCGCAGTGAGCTGCCTGCTTCAATGGCGGCGCTCGGGGAGCAGTGAGCAGTGAGAGAGAGAGAGAGAGAGAGAGAGACTTATAGGGGAGAAAGAGGCAATGCTGCTAACCTTGAGATCTGTCATAAAAGAGACTGATCCTTGACTATTTACTTTACTGGTGAGACACATTTGTCGGTATTTTACGCGATGATGTGAGTACATTACAAGATGCAAGGACATTGAATACGTCTTTGAGTTTGTGTTGGTATAGAAATTGTTGTGTGTTTGCTGGTAATTAGTGGTTCTACTCAAAGTCCCAGTTGACTTAATAATGTTGCACCCTGAAAGGCCATACTGAATGTCTCCCACTATAAACCATTATAACAAAGTCTTTCAGAGCATAGGCTACCTGTCAACACTGCTGTTTTCTGGAGTAATGTCCTACTCCAGAACTAGCTGTTGTGAAATTGTTGGGAATTTAATTGATTAACATAAACTGTTATTGAGTGTTGTTGATACACTGAACTTGTGCCCTCGGAACCAAATCTGACAGCTTTGGAGTTTTGGAAGTAGGCTGCAGGCAGGCAGCTGGTGGATACATAACTGGTATGCGTAAGGTAATGGTAAGGTAAAAGCAACGACCGAAATGCAAACGTGTATGAAACGATTAAATATGCAAACACAGATCCGTATAAACACTGACCCCCATCCCCCTAAAAAATCTCCCGTTTTTGGAAAGCTAAATGTTGACAGGTATGTTAGAGGCCCTTTAGAAGCCGATGGATACTTGTTTAGCTTCTTTAAATGTGTTGCTTTTTTGCATGTTGTTGACTGGTTATTCTTAATCCAACAGGATTCTTGCCACTGTGGGTGCAGACTTTGATTTGCGGACACTCAGAGCAGTACGTGTGCTTCGACCGCTCAAGCTTGTGTCTGGAATTCCAAGTAGGTTTCGTTAACTTAATATAAGACTCCATCTGAGGCTGATAATTCATGCAGTGTACTTATATCTCATGTTGTGATGTGTGATGTGTGCTGTATGGCAAACATTTTATGCCAGATTTCCATATAACCACACTATGGAAAGCAACTGTTGCTATTGGTATAATGCTGTACATGTGACACCCTTCTGCACTACTAGTTTAATGCCGTGTGTCTTCTTCTTTAGGTCTTCAGGTGGTTCTGAAATCTATCATGAAAGCCATGGTGCCTCTTCTACAGATCGGGCTTCTTCTGTTTTTCGCCATCCTCATGTTCGCCATCATCGGTCTGGACTTCTACATGGGGAAGTTCCACCGCACATGCTTCAGGATCGATACAGGTCTGCACTCTCACCTTAATGCATTAGGTCTTTGGATTGCATTATCTTGGGTGATGAGGGTCGGAGCCGGGATGTGCGCACACTGTTTCTCAGTAATCTCTCTCTCTCTCTTTCTCTCTCTCTCATGTGTGTTTGTGAGAGAGAGAGAGAGAGAGATTATATGTTAATGCATGAGTGCATGTCAGTATTCTTATGTATTGTTATTGTACTATAATAGATATGAGGACAGGGTCCAGTTAATTTTCTCATGCTGTTCCATCAACAAACAAGTGGCTTAGTTGCTGATAAATGCTAAACTAAACTGGACTTTGCATGGCAGAACCTCTCCTAATTTAGGAATACTTTCTTTTATATATCATTGGTACTGTATATAAAAGAAAGTACTCCCAAATTAGGAGAGTACACACATTAATTAAACACTCAGTTCTTTATCTGTGTATTTATTGATGTGTGTTGATTTGTGTGGGAAGGATTGATCAGAGAAACGAATGATAGACATCTCACCTAGATATGTCAGCTTGTCTCTTGTCATTTAGCCTACAAATAAACACTTCAAATAAACACTCAGGCACCATAACTCATAAAAGGCATCTATGGTTGATTTATGGTACTGTCCCGATCATGTCTTCTTTTAGGAGAGCAAGCAGCAGATTTCCCCTGTGGAACCGAACTTCCTGCTCGGACCTGTGGAAATGGCACCGTGTGTCAGGAATACTGGCTCGGTCCGAACTTTGGCATCACCAACTTTGACAACATCCTGTTCGCTATTCTCACTGTCTTCCAGTGCATCACCATGGAGGGTTGGGTGGATATCTTATATAATGTGAGTACTGGTATTTCATATTCAGTCTTGCTGGTTTACTTGGACAGTAGAGCATGCATGATTTCAAAGGAAAAATACTCAAAAAATCCTTCATAGGTTTTGAGCTACAGTGTAGCTAAGCTCAGACACGTCAGAAAATCCCTCTCATGTCTTGTTGTAGAAGTTCGATGGAACATAATAGAATATGCAGAGCAGCAGAGCTGCTAATCTGCTAGAACATGGGTCTTACTGTATTGATTCCAAATCAAATCATAAAAACAAAGCTCAGAAAACACTATCTTAAAAACACAGGAGCAACGCTCCTAGAGAGTGTGGTTGGATACCGCAAACAAATTATGTGATTACATAAAATATTCAGTGGGCTCACTGAGAGATAACGAGTGCTCTCATCAATAGTCCAAATGTTGCCCTGGTAGGCTTTAGAAAGGAATGGAGTTAATCAATATTACCAAGATGCTCATCCTGAGCAAGTTTCTCTCGTTGTACATAACATGAATTGGACATTTTTATTTTAAAACTTTTTAAAGTAAAGAAAAAAAAGTACTTCTTCTACATTGAGTGGATTTTTTAAAGGTTAGCTCTTAAGCTGCCACGTGATTTTGAAATGTTTGTTATATCCTGGTGCCTCAGAAGCACCATTTACTTTCATTTCCTGTGTGTTCTTCATGGGATCAATGTTATTAATAATGTATCAGTAACCTAATCACCGCAGCAGGATTTTTAGCTGTGAATTCACCAACCTAAATGGGTCCAGTCTACCAAAAGCATTGAGTCCCTGAAACTTTTGCATTTGAAGATGTCAATGCACACCAGCTAACAATGAAAATGTAAATTACCCCTCACACATATGCAATTTTAGACATATCCACTGTTTTTAGATATTTAAATACATTTTGAAACCATGGCTTTAAGGCCAATGTCAAAAAATCGACTCCTCATTGGAGTAGTCTCTCTTTCTGTTTGTGTTAAAACTCATCAGTAGCACACTGTAACATTAGTGGAGAGAGTAATGCTGACTCTTTAGCCAGAAGGAGATAGTACGCTCTTTTGCATCTCTTTTGCATCTGGTTGTCAGTCTCTTTTGTGCCTGGGCCAAACGTGATTGGGAGAGAGAGAGAGAGAGAGAGAGAGAGCCAGAGAGCCATATGCCAGCCTGCCTGCCTGAGAGAGAGAGAGAGAGAGAGAGAGAGAGAGAGAGAGAGAGAGAGAGAGAGAGAGAGAGAGAGAGAGAGAGATCCAGCCTCCCCTGCCTGCTCACGCCTACGCCACGCCACGCTAAGCTGCTTTTCACCTACAGGAGCACCGCCTGGCTGGCTGACTCGGAGCCATGTGGCAGCCCCAGAGCTCTGGCAGGCCGCTCTGCAGGGCCCACACGCCAGCGGGGCCCGTCTCCTCCAACTCGGCCTTCATGGAGAGCAGGAGAGCAAGTGGACAGGGCTTCTCTAACCACTGGAGGCATGGGCCTCTAGATGATATATGCCTGTAACTCAAGATGGAGTATCTAATAAAGAGGGTTTCTTGTTTTTTGTGGAAGTTGAGAAGTTCTGAATGCTAGAGTGGTTGTTGGCTTGTAGTGAAATGTAATAGTTTGATGCTAGAGTGGACCTGTGCTACCATATCAAAAGTTGTTCAAATAGCAAATCAAACTTTCCTGTGTTATGAAAAGTTTTCTGAAACTTTTTTTTCCAATGCATGATCGGCCAGCAGATTATGTTCCCAGTTGAATGGTGAAATGGCAGGGGCACTGACCACTGATTGATCACTGACATGATCAGAATCTGGTTCACATTATAGGCATGACTCATGTTACTCACATTAGTCATCATAACTAATACTGTAGAAATTATTCTATATCAAAGGACAGCATTAGGGGAGCATTGTGCCAGTAAGTTAGATCAGGTGATTTTGGTTGTTTGTCTGATATTGCTTACACAGGATATTTAGCAGCGTTTACGGGCCATCTCCTTGTCCCATTATTCATTCTGTTTTTGGGAACCAGTCCATTTATTGGCTATTTACAGAATTTCAAATAATCTCTCCTTTTTTTTGTTCGCACGAGTCCATTTCCCAGGTTATGCTCCTCATATGTTTGCCAGGGCCAGGAATAGCAAGATGAATCACATTGTCATATTAAGCCGTTAATGCGGAATTCAGCCCGGCGTATATGGGGGGGGGGGCTATCTATGGCCAGGTCTGCAATTTATCACAAGCTATCTCTGGTCCGCTCTCCTGTCAGCCAGGTAATGTGACTCGTGGAGCAGAGGTCTAATGGAATCCTCAGCGAAGCGTGCGTCTGATTGAAATGTACGATCGACAGCATGGGGCGGGGGTTCCTGATCCTGACACATCCTGTTTTCCGTCATTGCGGCCTCTGTGTTCTTCTTTAGGCTTCACTCATCCATCAGCTGTTGATGATAAACCCTGACGCCTCAGAAATTGGGCTAACCTAGATGTGCAGATGCGATCGGAGTTAAGGGTTTTAAGATGCTAGCGCGCATCTGTGTGTGCGTGTGTGTGTGTGTGTGTGTGTGTGTGTGTGTGTGTGTCGTGTGTGTGTGTGCGTGTGTGTGTGCGCGTGCGCGTGCGGTGTGTGTGTGTGTGTGTGTGTGTGTGTGTGTGTGTGGTCTGTGGTGCTGTGGTGCTCTTGATTGTAAACACAGCTCTGCCAGCCCTAGTCTCACCTGCTCAATTTGACAACAAATCTAGCAATAGCAAAATAGTCTTTGCTTTTCTATACTATTTTTGCTTACCTGAGAGAATGGATGAAGAACCTGTCTATGCTGAGATGTATTCTTTAGTACTCTTTTCTACCTCTCTGAATGATAGTTGAAGTAACTGTAGACGAAACAAAGCCAAACAAAATCAGTATAGTATGTGTGCATATAGCAAGGGCACTTGTGTGTATTCTCTTTGAGTGGCTGATTTGACACCTTCTTTACTCAGTGGAAACACTGTGCTAATGGACAATCTCATAGTGGAAGCTCATGTGTGTTATTCACAGCAGCGGTATCCCCCAGTCCTGTAGAGTTACTCCGTTTAAATGTCAGCCTTGGAACTGGGGTTCTCACACCCACATAGCGACTGACACAGAAACACACAGAGAACGTTTGCTCCTTTATTTATGTTTCACCTTCCTCTGTCCCACTCCAGGTGGACCTGCACTGCGCTGCACTTTTTGCTGCGTGCTGTAGCTAAGCTTCTGGAGTTGTCCCAGAAATCTAAATATAATTTCCCTGATGTTTGGTGTATTTTTTTAATCGCTTGGCACCTCAGGCTGGTGGCGCTTTGGCACCAGGGGCTCAGGGTGGGTGGCAGCACAAAGGCCCTACCAGGGACCTCAGGGAGCAACATGTCGGCAAAACCAATAAGATACGAGTCAGCTGACCAACTGTAGAATAGCCAGTGCTGTCATGTACCTTCTTCCCCGGGCTCTTTTCTAGTTGTGCATGTAAAATACATTTCAAACTCACTCATGTTTTTATGATCTTCATCATTGGAGAGGTGAGGCACACATGAGTGTGCCCAGCTGTCTGCCTTTTTTTGTGTACAGAATAGGTGTGAACACAGAGTAATGGATTACTGGCAGTCAGTAGCGTTATTATGCAATGCACCGTTTTGATGGTTTCCACGGGTTAATTGAATTCAACCTCAGATTAACCTAATTAGCATTCACCCATCAAGACAATGCTGGCAACTCTGATATGAATCAATCATGGTAGAGTATAATTGTCTGTTTTTTTCATGAGGGGGATTAAACTGCACATACTGTGTGTGTGTGCGTGTGCGTGCGCGTGTGAATGCGCGTATTTGTGTGTATTATGGTGTGTATTTGCGCATGTACTATGTGTTTGAACTTTGTTCCTCCCACCTCTGTGTTCTGCACCCTTGTTTGCCCTGTTAAATTGATGGCTTGCCCTGCTGGGCTGCGCTGGAGTAAGGGATCAGAAAGAGGGGGAGGAGGAGACCTCGGGCCCTGGGGAGAACCTCTAATGCTTTTCTGATGCCCTCTCTCCCCACCCATCCCTTAGCCCTGCGAGCCTGGCACTGTCATCAGTTACTGCTGCATGCTGACAGATGTCGAGCCCCTCCAGAGAGCGTCTGGGGAAAGTTGGGGAGGCGTTCCGCAGGAATGCTGGCTCTTGTAAGTGGACTGGATGGGTCTGAAAGCTTCCATTTGCCACTGATGTAGTGTATGAGTGATCCCGGGCGTGCTCCTCAGTAGTGAAATATAGACGTATTAGTCAGCTGGCCAGGGATATGTCAGCATGGCAGGGCTGAGAAGAATGGCACTTTGTGTGCATGCACCTTTGTTTCAGTGTTGTTGATGGTCCACTGACTGCCAGCCTTTGTACTTTAAAGGAGTATTCTCTTGTGTTGCTTTGTTGCTTTGTTAGGGGCATATACTGACACTAACTTGCACTGAATTAGAAAGTCAAATAAGAGTTCCCAAGAGTGCCAATGTTGTAACTTAAGTCACTTAAGTGATTCATCTGAAGAGTTACAATCTAGACTGACCCCTTTGCTCAAGGCCTGTTGCCCTGGAAACGGTTGCCAGTTTGTAACGGCTCATTGAAAACTGTTGAGTCACCGGTCTGAATGTGCCAGGGCTTGTGCTGAGCTTGGTGACCCAGCTCGCTGGCATCCTGCATTGTTAGTCTGATTGCTGTATTGATCAATCTCTCGTTAAATGTTTAAAAATAGCCCCACGGGGAAGACGGATGGATTTCTGCCGGAGTCCCCGTGAGGCCCGAGGGCTGTCTGGAAATGTTATATCACCACCGATGGCAGCCCAGCCTGTGGCAAGTGCACTGCGCAGCGGCTGTGGTGTCTCGGGCGCTGTCCATGGTGCTAGGAGGAAATGGCTGTTTAGCTGTTGATATTCAGAGGATCAATGTAGCTTTGCATATGTGTCAAATATTGCTGATTATTACCTTTGCCTGTTCAGCCTGGACTGCTATGTATGGAGAGTAAATCTTATGCTTTGACATGTTTCCATTGTGTGATTATCTTAGACAGATCTCTGCATGTTTGCTACTTGTTCTTTTGATGCAGTAGTCTGGAGCACTTCAGTACCGCCATACACTGAGCGCTTTGAAAAAGCTAGCAGATGACGATGCGTTTTTTTCGCTGGTTGAATCTCCTGTGTCTTTCTGACTCCCTCTGCTGAAATGGCATACAGTATTCTGCTATAATGGCAGTATTCTCGCCCCTCAGAGAATGCCATTAGATAATGCCCGGTGGTTATTTATTTATTTTCTGTTTTTCCCCCTATCTTTTGTCTCCCTCTCCTCCCTGAGACAGTGGAGAAAAGGGGCTGTAAGTGTTCACGGGCAGGCTGGCCAGCAAGCTCCCTGGGGTCTGTGATGAAGAGGGATGATTGCAGGCGCTGCCGGACAGCAGGGGCAGGGGGTAGGGGTGGGAGAGGGCGAGCAGGGCAGGGGGTAGGGGGTAGGGGTGGGAGAGAGCGAGCAGGGCAGGCCATGGGGATGTAATGGAGGATTGGGGGAGGGGGTGTTGGAGGGGGATGGATGTTGCCTGCTGCGTGCCAGGCCTCAGCTTTCAAGGAGGTAATCCAGTTAGGCAGGACACGAGAGTGCCGCTTCGATTTGGCTCCTTGGAAAATGGAGGCTGGGTAGGTGTTTGTGAATGTTTTAGGGTGTGTGTGTGTGTGTGGTGGGGGGGTGGACATGGGGTGTTGCAGGTGGAGAGGATTGTCCATTGCTTTGTTAGCTGAATCATTTTTGCTTTGGTGTATCTATAAACAACAAGTAGAGTCAAAGCAGCAGGAGACCCAAAGAAGGGAAAAACAAAAGTGTCATCCATAGGAGTTTTTATTTACTGATGGTCAAGATGAAGATGAATTAAGATGAAATTGAAACAGCTGTGTGCAACAGACAGAATTCTCAAAACCTCCTATGGCATTACACTGGTTCAAGACTCTGGTGAGATATTGTATCAGAGTGTCTTGGTGAGCATATCTAGCGGCTATTCTGGGGGTCATGTAATATGGAAGTGGTTCTCTCTGTCAGCAGTTGGCTTCACCAAGCGTTGGCCCATGTATAATTCATCATCCATCTATAAGTGAATCCACCCTATAAATAATAATGAGTACATGCAAAAACAAGCAATCTTAAAGATTTAAAGATGCAATGGAGTAATATTGAAATCAGCATTTCTATCACTGAACAGCAAATGATCTTACTTGAACATAATTCTTTGCTGAACATGCCTAAGCGAGTAAGATTGATTCTACGAAGTGAGTAGCCATGTGAGTGCAAGAGACATCTCTTATAAGTGTTTAAACTCTTTCCAAATAGCAGTTCACAGAGTATAGAGTTTCGTGGACTTTATTTCCAAATGGGCTCATTGATTTTTCTTTTTTAGGTGCTCAGAGACAGGGGCATTTTGTGCTCAGCTTTAGCTAAAGACGCAATCCCCAGCAGGTCTCCTACTTCTCCTTCGGAGAGGACTGAATAAGAAAAACAAAAAAACAATAGCAACAACGCGCCTGTACTTTTTGCTGTTGTACACAACCATCATTTCATGTGTAAGAGATGGTGTGGACCATCAGCACCCGTGCATCCTGCTGCTACACTTTTCTTCCTAAATGATACTTGACATTTGTGATGTCAAGTATGCTACTCTACTCTCTGCGGAGGAAAATGAATTACAGTTGACTGTGCCAAGGGGGTGTTTTTGCTATTTTTAAATGTTCAGATTTCTTCTTCTGGTCAGGAATTCCATGGTGACTCTTGCCGTCTAGACTGCAGAAACTGTGGCAGAAAACAGATATATTTAGACTGGTGTAGTCCCTGAGCTTGATGTTTGTGTGTGTGAAGTTTTCCTGGCAGTTATTTTTCAAGATTAACTTCAATGGATAGACTCAAACTGTCATCTTCTGCGTCTGTGGGAGAACCTCACCTTTTAATTCTCTGTGACAATAAGCTCTGTCGGGGAATCTCTCTGTAAATGGGAAATATTCACAGAACATATTTTGTGAGTGAAGTCTTAGTGGTTGACACATCGCAATTGATTTTTGTGGAAGGGGAAATGGCAGGAGAATTAACAGTCTACCACACACAGCTCTCCCAGTTCTCGTTGCCACTAAGGGAAAAGAACACAATTTTGAAATAACTACATGGACACACATGCATAGACAGATCTGTAGAGACATGGAGTGGAGGATGAGGCAGTTCATTGTTTGCATTGGCTGTTCTAGAACCATCTGTGGCTGGTTGAAAGGGGTGCTGGAGGTGTGCAAAGTGCCCATTTGTATGTGATTGTGTCTGCTGAATCCGCAATCCCCAGGTCCCCCTTGCAATTACACGCGATGTACAGAGGCACGCCAAGGCGGTCACAGAAAAAATCTGCTGGCCCCTCCTAAAGTTTTGCACGCCTTATAAATTCCTGTGGTCGTTGCGCATTACGCCGACATTTACTGCCGTGATTCCCCTAATAGAGTCAAATGCTCACAGAGTGCAGGCTTTAAAGGCAATATGAAATGGGGAATCTGGAAATGGTGTTCACTGTACCAGTTTCTGGAGCAGTGAACTGTTTGCTGTTGGAGGGTTTTTTTTTGTTGGCAGGGCTCCCACCTAAGAGGCCGCCATCCGTCAGTGTTGGAGGGGAGCTCGGGCGGAGACACCCACCTGAAGATGTAGTTGTTAGAAGGGATCACATTAAACATCTCCATCGTAGAATACAGTGAAAAAACAAATGCTCAGTCTGTTCATTGATTGTGAGCAACTCAAGATGTGATTTGTGATGTGAAAAACGCCCTCTTCCAAACTTGCAAGCCTCCAAACATTTATAAGTGTCATAATACTCGGAAACAATTGCCTTGATGTGCAACATTTGAATTTTAATTGTGATTTTTTTCTTAAAGTATGAAGTATTATGCATAGTACCACACAAACAGTGCATAATGACATAGATGTGCCCCCCCCCCCTCTCTCTTTCTCTCTCTGTTTGTCTGCAGGCCAATGATGCCTCAGGGAACACCTGGAACTGGCTCTACTTCATCCCCCTCATCATCATCGGCTCCTTCTTCATGCTCAACCTGGTTCTGGGCGTACTGTCGGGGTAAGTGCTGTCCCAGACGACATGACCTCCTAATCCGCTCCCTGGCGTGATCTCTGGTGGCCCGTGGAGGCTCATTGAGGACACACATTGGTGCCCTTATTTCTCCACCGCACTGTCGCCAACTTTGGGTCTCCTTTTGGGCCAACGAAGACGTCCGCTTTGTGACCTTGCATGGAACACGCAGAACTTTTGTGAAAGGATCCATCATTTGTTTTTTTGTTAGCAACTCCTGAATTTATTTTTGAAGAGCGCAAAGGCTTGTTGCTTGATAAGATTTAGAGGAGAAAAATTGTTGAGAGGAACATATGCAGAAATAATGTATTCAATTCTTATAGAATGAATACATTCCCAGACCCATATTGTTTAGGAAGGCCCATATTGATTTGCTATTATCCCAAACAATGCTGAGTGGTCTTTAGAGTTTAGTTAAGCTCCTGCTGCTTAACCTTCAACAGCAGTGTGTTTTAATGGACAACGGTCCAAAAATAGCGTTCATTGTACAGGTTGCCCTTGCATCCATTGTGGTACTGTAAGGCAGCAGTGTGGTGCTGGGCAGCAGGCCATGTGTTCTGGACACTTAATTGGATTGTGGAGCATTATTTTGCCATTGTGCTGTATAGTATGTTGGAATTAGATTTTCTCTGTCAATGGTTATTTGGCCGAGAGGCGTAGACACACTGGCCTCCCTCTTCAGGGAAAGGCACACACACACACTCTCTCTGTCTGGCTCTCTCCCTGTCTCTTCTGCACTCTTCTCTCTCTCTCTTTCTCTCTTTCTGAAATACTTTTGGATAAAGCAGCCTTGAATCTGCATATACACATATACAGATTAATGCACACTCACACACACACATACACACACACTCAGGGCCTAATGGAAGGCGGCTTGATGAGTGCTGTGCGGTGTAGTGTGGCAGCGACTGGGCGCTTTATTTATTACTTCTGGGAAGGCAAATCTAATTCTCGCTGCTATTCTACCAAATGGCTTCCTTTCTCTCTTCCTTTCTCTCTCTCTCTCTCTCTCTCTCTTCTCTCTCTCTCTCTCTCTCTCTCTCTCTCTCTCTCTGGTGTCAGTGTAGCATGAGGCCCCTGTTGCTCCTTCCCCTGTCCACTACAGCCTGTATTTTACGTGAACTGGACTGCTTTTTGACCAGCACGCTCGGTCTGGGTTAGGGGTTTGAGTTTGAGACCTATTTGAGACAGATCATCTTCTGTGTGTGTGAGATTCGTGTCATCTGTTTTGTTTATCTTTTGGGCACATGTCGTGGTTGCCCACCAGCTCACTGACATACTGTATGTGTCCAAAATGCCCTGATGTTATTGCACTGATTTGAGGTTTCAGTCTCATTGAGCTATTGGTTATCAATTTGCCCACCTGTGGCGCTAGCCTAGCCTTTAAAGTACTGTGGTCAAAAATATCCAGTCAACACTCAGGTGTGAGGAACCACTGCAGGTTTATTCACGATACCGGGAGCAGGTCACTAGCAACAGCATGTTCCAGTAACACAACTCAAAGTTCTCTAGGGCGAAGCCCCATCTTATACATGTTAATTACATTGGTCATACAAATCACATGAGTACAATGGTCGTTTCCAAAAATCCTCATACATACAGAAATACAACAATACATACTGTATACACTTCTTGGACATAGCATGGGATCCATGCGCCATACGCAAGTCATGGGGCTACTCCAAGTAAGTAGATAATTGGTCAATACAATACATATACATCCTTCAGCATTCTCTTGCCATAGTCTAGTTCCTGTCGGGATATTGTTAATATTACTGCCTAAGGCAGAATACCCTTAACTCGTGACAAAAGGGGTCGCATGACCTTTATTAGAAAATCATGACATGGAGAGAACAAATGACAGACAAAGCAAAGTTGATGCACAGTATTGAATGTATAGAAAGCATACAAAGAATATAAGAAAATTAAATGTTAATCACTTCTATGTAATAAATGTAGATTACTATTCACTTCTAATACATGTAAAATTATTAATAATCACTTCTAATACATAAAAATGTTAGTAATCCAAAATTTCTCCTTCAGTACTTTATTCTCAACCGCAGACTGTTTTAAATGGCTGCCCACTCTCCTTCCATCCCATCATCCCCAAAGCTATATTGCATCATCCCAGTCTCATCAAAGCGCTCAGACCCCCTCTATTGACTTTCTTCTTAATTAATGCTGCCATGGAAAAACCTTTTAGCTTTTTAGTGCACAGTTTTTGCTTAGTTTGCAAAAATGCAAACCTGCTCTGAAGTGTTCCTTATGAGTCATTTCACCAGATATGTGCTCTACTAAGCTTACTGAGCATACGCTGTCTTCTGTGATGCCCCAGAAATGTCTTCTCTTGCCACCCATCTGTGCTTGATTCTAGCGTGCCCCCACCCCTCTGTGTCTAGAATGGGCTCTTATCAGTGTGAGTTGTACGGAAGTGTGAGTCTCAGGCTTCTCTTCTCCGTTTGCCCTTTGTGGAGAAGTTTAGCAGCCTCCTCGTGGTTGCTCGGTGTGAAATGGGCTCATTTCGCTACGGTTTTATGCTCAAGGTGAAAGCCTGGTCCTCTGAGGCGTCGCTGGGCTGCTGCCGTATTTGCATGAAGTGAGATGTGACCAGATAGCTGTGGATGTGTCTGTTATGCTGCTGGATGCGTGCGTGCGTGCGTGCGTGCGTGCGTGCGTGCGTGCGTGCGTGCGTGCGTGTGTAAGTAAGACTGAGTATGGCAGACACAGAGTGACCATGTTGTGGGCTGGACTGCACATCTATGGGTGTGTATGTGAGCACACGTTATCTCTGTGGACCGGAGCAGCGTGTGTACATGCCCTGTGTAATACGCCAGAAACTCTCATTACAGACGGAGTGGCTCACTCACTCTGACACTCTGAATATTAATACTGCGCCCTGCATTTTGCATTACACACACACACACAAAACACACACACACACTTTCCCAATCAGTTTAAAAGTGGAGAGCAAGTGGCTACAGACATCAATGCTTTTATGATTCAGCCATTCATATTGCCTATTACCGGTACACATTTAAAGAGGCCAGTCTATTAAGTGCCTCTTAGAGTCAGATTTTATGTGATACAGGGAAAGGGAACCTTTTGCATGGTGATACAGGGAAAGGGAACCTTTGCATGGTGATACAGGGAAAGGGAACCTTTTGCATGGTGATACAGGTCTGTAGATTTCACAGTTGACCAGGTACAGTTTGTTTCTTTTGTTTTTCTCCGTCTTCAGTCTATGCTGTAAACTGGTGGTTTGTTTTTATGCCAGTGTGTGTGTGTAATAGCTTTCCAAAAATGGGAGATTTTTTTTTTTTTTGGGGTGTAAGTGTTTATACCGGATCTG